>NC_134880.1:48053036-48073036 GCF_041734735.1 Babylonia areolata | reverse complement strand
CACACACACAATGGGTTGGGACAAAAAAGAGGGGGCGATGGGAGAATTGTATATAATCGAAGGAACTGACCCAGTTAGTTAACGTATACCATTTAGTTTGCCATACAGGTTTTCAACATTTATGATAAAGAGAGACGGACAGAAGAGACTGACACAAACAGATAGACAGAGACGTATAGTCAAGAACCTTGATGAACGAAAGAGACAAAACAACAACAACAATACATATACAAACACACCCACTACACAAACACACCCACACACAACTACACAAACACACACACACACATACACACACACACACCGAGAGAGAGAGAGAGAGAGAGAGAGAGAGAGAGAGAGACAAAAACAACAAAGTCAGTCAGTCCATGTACGCTCCAATGCGTCACACGACCTCACTGAAATGAGGTCGAGGACAAACACGTAGAGTCACCACCACCACCACCATTGTTCAACACACACACACACACACACACACACACGAAAAAAAAAAAAAAGGAAGAAAGAAAGAAAACTGCTGACTGTGCAACACTCACAAGTACCACACGGACACACACACTAACTCACACCACACCACACACACAACACCATTCGTCAGCTTTGTAAATATACTCCCAAACCGCCTCCCCGCCCCACACTAAAATACCCCCCCCCCCTTCCCCACTCTCCTTCCATTACTCACAGTTTATCCCCCTCCATCCGTCCCCTGTGTTTCTCCCCCTTACTCTCACCCCCACCCCCACCCACCATTGCCACCGTCGGTCCAGACTAATAAGAGTTGTGCTGTCAGCAGAACAGAGAACGGACAAGAGACAAGGCCGACCAACAGGGCAGCCTTCAAGATAACACACAACAGGTCAAGCAGGTGTGCATAGTAGCGTGTGTTCACCCCACTGAAAGACTGCTTCCCGGCGGTTATTTCAATTATACACCCATCAAGTCGGTGTCCTTTTTTTTTTTTTTTGGTCTTGCAATGGAAAACAAACTCAAAATACGTGTTAACTAGTGTGTGTGTGTGTGTGTGTGTGTGTGTGTGTGTCGTGTTAACTAGTGTGTGTGTGTGTGTGTGTGTGTGTGTGTGTGTGTGTGTATCAAAAGCTATCTAGCATTGCACTACACTGGGTTGTGTTACTGTACAGAGCTGCAGTTTTGTAGATGTTTAGTTTTCTTCTGTGGTAGTCATTTCTAACAGCAGGTATGGTAGGCCCTTTAGCGTATCACAGCAGGTATGGTAGGCCTTTTAGTGTATCATGTGTTTGTTTGTTTGTTTTCTTCTGTGGTAGTCATTTTTAACAGCAGGTATAGTAGGCCTTTTGGTACTCGTATGTGTTTTTTTTTTCTTCTTCTTCTTCTGTGGTAGTGTTATTTTTGTATTTATTTATTTTTTTCTTCTTCTGTGGTAGTCATTTTTAACAGCAGGTATGGTAGGCCTTTTAGTGTATCGGTTTTTTTTCCTTCTGTGGTAGTCATTTTTAACAGCAGGTATGGTAGGCCTTTTAGAGTATCGTATGTGTTTTTTTTTTCTTCTGTGGTAGTCATTTTTAACAGCAGGTATGGTAGGCTTTTTAGTGTATCGTATGAGTCATTTTTAACAGCTTTTTAACAGCAGGTATGGTAGGCTTTTTAGTGTATCGTAGAGTCATTTTTAACAGCAGGTATGATAGGACTTTTAGTGTATCGTATGTGTTTTTTTTCCTTCCGTGGTAGTCATTTTTAACAGCAGGTACGATAGGCTTTTTAGTGTATCGCTTTTTTTTCCCCTGTGGTAGTCATTTTTAACAGCAGGTATAGGAGGCCTTTTAGAGTATCGTATGTTTTTTTTTTCTGTGGTAGTCATTTTTAACAGCAGGTATGGTAGGCTTTTTAGTGTAACGTATGTTGTTGTTTTTCTGTGGTATTCATTTCTAACAGAAGGTATGGTAGGCCTTTTAGTGTATCGTATGTTGTTGTTTTTCTGTGGTAGTCATTTCTAACAGAAGGTATGGTAGGCCTTTTAGTGTATCGTATGTTGTTGTTTTTCTGTGGTATTCATTTCTAACAGAAGGTATGGTAGGCTTTTTAGTGTATCGTATGTTGTTGTTTTTCTGTGGTATTCATTTCTAACAGAAGGTATGGTAGGCTTTTTAGTGTATCGTATGTTGTTGTTTTTCTGTGGTAGTCATTTCTAACAGAAGGTATGGTAGGCCTTTTAGTGTAACGTATGTTGTTGTTTTTCTGTGGTAGTCATTTCTAACAGAAGGTATGGTAGGCCTTTTAGTGTATCGTATGTTGTTGTTTTTCTGTGGTATTCATTTCTAACAGAAGGTATGGTAGGCTTTTTAGTGTATCGTATGTTGTTGTTTTTCTGTGGTATTCATTTCTAACAGAAGGTATGGTAGGCTTTTTAGTGTATCGTATGTTGTTGTTTTTCTGTGGTAGTCATTTCTAACAGAAGGTATGGTAGGCTTTTTAGTGTATCGTATGTTGTTGTTTTTCTGTGGTATTCATTTCTAACAGAAGGTATGGTAGGCCTTTTAGTGTATCGTATGTTGTTGTTTTTCTGTGGTAGTCATTTCTAACAGAAGGTATGGTAGGCCTTTTAGTGTATCGTATGTTGTTGTTTTTCTGTGGTATTCATTTCTAACAGAAGGTATGGTAGGCTTTTTAGTGTATCGTATGTTGTTGTTTTTCTGTGGTATTCATTTCTAACAGAAGGTATGGTAGGCCTTTTAGTGTATCGTATGTTGTTGTTTTTCTGTGGTATTCATTTCTAACAGAAGGTATGGTAGGCTTTTTAGTGTATCGTATGTTGTTGTTTTTCTGTGGTAGTCATTTCTAACAGAAGGTATGGTAGGCTTTTTAGTGTATCGTATGTTGTTGTTTTTCTGTGGTAGTCATTTCTAACAGAAGGTATGGTAGGCCTTTTAGTGTATCGTATGTTGTTGTTTTTCTGTGGTAGTCATTTCTAACAGAAGGTATGGTAGGCCTTTTAGTGTAACGTATGTTGTTGTTTTTCTGTGGTAGTCATTTCTAACAGAAGGTATGGTAGGCCTTTTAGTGTATCGTATGTTGTTGTTTTTCTGTGGTAGTCATTTCTAACAGAAGGTATGGTAGGCCTCTTAGTGTATCGTATGTTGTTGTTTTTCTGTGGTAGTCATTTTTAACAGCAGGTATGGTAGGCTTTTTAGTGTATCGTATGTTGTTGTTTTTCTGTGGTATTCATTTCTAACAGAAGGTATGGTAGGCTTTTTAGTGTAACGTATGTTGTTGTTTTTCTGTGGTAGTCATTTCTAACAGAAGGTATGGTAGGCCTTTTAGTGTATCGTATGTTGTTGTTTTTCTGTGGTAGTCATTTCTAACAGAAGGTATGGTAGGCTTTTTAGTGTATCGTATGTTGTTGTTTTTCTGTGGTAGTCATTTCTAACAGAAGGTATGGTAGGCCTTTTAGTGTATCGTATGTTGTTGTTTTTCTGTGGTAGTCATTTCTAACAGAAGGTATGGTAGGCCTTTTAGTGTAACGTATGTTGTTGTTTTTCTGTGGTAGTCATTTCTAACAGAAGGTATGGTAGGCCTTTTAGTGTATCGTATGTTGTTGTTTTTCTGTGGTAGTCATTTCTAACAGAAGGTATGGTAGGCCTTTTAGTGTATCGTATGTTGTTGTTTTTCTGTGGTAGTCATTTCTAACAGAAGGTATGGTAGGCCTTTTAGTGTATAGTATGTATCAGTCTGAACGCCTTGACACCACCTTGAAACTGACACTGTCATGCGTTGTGCTGTGGTGTGTGTGTGTGTGTGTGTGTGTGTGTCATACGACAGACTCGTCAAGGACACAGACACCCACCCCCCTCCCCCCCTTCCCCCTTTTAGCGTGGCCGAAGACTGACGTCAAAAACAGAGCAAAACAAAAAAAACAAAACAAAAAAACTTCTATACTTCCTCTCCCCCCCCCCCTTCCTCCCACCTGTACATCTGCCCATCTCTTCCTCCATCACTCTCCTCCCTTCACGGCCCTCGCCAACCCCCAGCCCTCCACCGCCCCCCCCCCCCCCCCCCCCCCCCCCACACACACCCCTGACACCCCCACCTGGGCCAACCCCTTCTCTAACAACACAACACAATACATATTTATTAATCCGATTGGAAAATACATGTGCATTCAAAAGCTCGTCACTCACACCGATCTGTCTCTCAGCCCGAAGTCGAGTCTAACATATAATAATTAAAAAAAAAAAAAAAAAAAATTATCACTTTCATATTTCAGTTCAGTCTATATACTTTTAAGTTAAAATTTTGCTATGTTCATATATATATATATATATATATATATATATATATATATATATATATATATGTGTGTGTGTGTGTGTGTGTGTGTGTGTGTGTGTGTGTGTGTGTGTGTGTGTGTGTGTGTGTGTGAACATAGCAATGAAGTGATAAAAAAACAAAAACAAAAAAAACAAAACAAAAATACCCCCAAAACCAACAACCAAAAACAACAACAACAACAACTTAACAGCTTGCGTTGTAACACAGTAAGAGAAATTATAGCATGTATTTTAAAAGTAATCTAAGAAGCGCTGTTTCCGGTAGAAGAAAATATAATTCTATATGTATCTTAAAGAAAAACTAAGAAGAGCTATTTCCAAAATTTCATTTTACAGAACCCATCACAAGCTGCTGATCATATACGATCATGTAATAAACACGAAAAGAAGAAGAAGAAAAGAAAAGAAAAGAAAAAAAGTCGATGTTTTCAACTTTCTTCCACGGAGGTCGCCGTAAAGTTTATAACAAAGAACACGCGATGCAGTATTTTTTTTCATATCGGCCCACTTCCCCCCACCCACACTCCCCCTTCCCCGCCCCTCTCTTCCCCCTGTTGACGTCATGTCAATTAAGAGTTCTCGTTCCTGAACCATGGAGACATTATTTTTTCCGAAAATAAAATGTCCGCAGGAAGGGCAGGTGAGCGGACGTTAAACACGAACGCACTACAGGTATCGTCAGCCACTGACTTCATTGCCAGTCATTGGCTTCCCAGACACTCATAATTGTGGTCTTTATTTTTGGTGATCATCACTGTCTTTTTTTTTCTTGTTCTTTTTTGGTTTATATATATATATATATAACCCTCCCCCCCTTTTTTTTTTCTTAAAAATTTTTTTTTCTGCGTGCAGTTTGATTTGTTGTTTTTCCTATCGAAGTGGATTTTTCTACAGAATTTTGCCAGGAACAACCCTTTTGTTGCCGTGGGTTCTTTTACGTGCGCTAAGTGCATGCTGCGCACGGGGACGTCGGTTTATCGTCTCATCCGAATCACTAGCGTCCAGACCACCACTCATGGTCTAGTGGAGGGGGGGGGGCGGGGTTTGGGGGGTGGGGGGGGGGGAATATCGATGGCTGAGCCGTGATTCGAACCAGCGCGCTCAGATTCTCTCGCTTCCTAAGCGGACGCGTTACGCGTAGGCCATCACTCCATATATATATATATATTCCTGACTGATACGATCAACACCCAATCATTAAAAAAAAATTGTTTGTGATATTAGACGCGATTCTGAATCTTTGCTCGTGTGTGTGTGTGTGTGTGTGTGTGTGTGTGTGTGTGTGTGTGACTAGAGCCAGACCAATGCAGCTATCCACTTCTTGATTTATCGACGAAATGGTCTACATACTAAAAGAAAGAAAAAAGGACGACTGCGACTACAACGTAGATGAAAAAATTAATAAGAAAAAGAAAAAAAAAATGAAGAGACAAGAGAAGGATGAATAGAAGAAAAAGAAGTTTTAAGAGAGGAAGTAGGTGGTGAAGAAGAATGCGGAGGAGGAGGGGGAGAAGAAGAAGGAGAAGGAAGAGAAGAAGAAGAAGGAGGAGACGGAAGAGGAGGAGGACGAGGAGAAGGAGAAGGAGGAGGAAGAGGAGGAGAAGGAGGAGGATGTGGGGGAGAAGAAGGAGGAGGAGGAGGAGACGACGACGACGACGAAGACGAAGAAGAAGAAGCAGAAGAAGAAACAACTGTGCAGCAGTTTTGTCAGTGGAAACGCGTGTTTGTTAGTTTCACGCCACTTTCATACCACACACACACAGAACTCTATGGGAAGGAAGGAAGGAAGGAAGGAAGGAAGAATCAGGAACAGAGGACTGAACGAGGAGGAAAGGAAGAGTAAGGAATGGGAGAAAGAGGGACAGCGGGAGGGAGGAATTAACGAAGAAGAAGGAGGAGGAGGAGAAGGAGAAGAAGAAGCAGGAGGAGGAGGAGAAGAAGAAGAAGAAAGAAGAAGAAGCAGGAGGAGGAGGAGAAGAAGAAGAAGCAGGAGGAGGAGGAGGAGAAGAAGAAGAAGAAGAAGTAGAAGCGGGAGGAGGAGGAGGAGGAGGAGGAGATGAAGAAAAACTAAAAAGGAAGGTATTGTGACAAGCAATATAATACATTAGGAAAAAGAAAAAAAAAGAAGAAAAAAGACAAACCAAAATTATATCAATATTTCGATTCACGCTGACGCAACAAGCATTCAGTTCAACCCACACCATCCACTAAAAATATAAAAAATAACACAGAATAAATAATAATAATAATAATAATGATAAAGATGATTAAAAATAAAAACAATTAGGGCTCATCAAATGTTCTCGACTAGCGGGTCAAGGCTTTTACCTCGAAAACTCTTTTATCTTCAAACATGACTAAAGGTAGGTCAAGGACAATGGGATACACACACACACACACACACACACACACACACACATATATATATATATATATATATGTGTGTGTGTGTGTGTGTGTGTGTGTGTGTGTGTGTGTGTACTAGCAGATCTGCACAAACCTGGGAGGTCGGAAAAAAATCCCCACCCTTCACTCACCCATCAGGTGCGCCGAACCGGGAAGCGAACTCTAGGACCTCGGGCGAGACTCCTTAGCGCTCTAACCGCTAGGCCACCGCACCCCTCGAGTTCGAGACAAACAACCATTCAAGAACAAAAACAACACAAATCGGTGAGTGACGCACACGGCCCTCAAAGACCTCGTTCACGTCGGAAGAAAACCTGATATTATGGCGTTCGCGAACTATGATGGTTACCATAGCAACCTCAATCGTTCCTTCATGACTCTGAAAAGGTGTGGGCGCGAGCGCGCGCGCGTGTGTGTGTTCGTTCTTTAGTTTAGCGTCTTTTCACTATTAGTGGTATTAGACGTTTTACTAATAAATAAATATTTTTAATTTGAAAAAAAAAAAGGTGGAGGGGGGCTTGCGGGGGTGCGGAGGAGGGGGATGGAGGGGGGGAGGGAGAAGGAGTCAGGAAAACAGAAAAGGTAGAATACTACTGAGAAATGCATAATTAACATGCAATTAAGCTTAACGGTAACAATTCAATAATGATAATAACAGACCCGTATAATTGAAAAACGAACACGGTAACTAGTCAGATGTGCAACGAAAGAAGTGTAGAAATAGGGCTATGAACTAATGCCTTGGAAAGCCCGACCATAAGAACCTCATTAGAAATAAAAATTTCCAAAAATCGTCTGCAGAATAGTTATTCTCTGTGAAATACTTGGGCAAGAGGGTACGTAACTCGATTGGTGGTCTGGGACCTCCCCATTCCCCGCTCACCCCCTTCACCAGACCTTCTTGAGTGGTGGTCTGGAAGCTCGGATGAGTCGATAAAACCCGAGGTCCCGTGTGCAGCACGCACCAATCGTGCGCAAAATGAACCCACGGAAACAAAAAGGTTTGTCCCTGATGAAATAATGTTGACATAATGTAGAAAAATTCCCTTTAAATCTAAAGCAAAATTAGTTTATACACTCGCAAACTCTGGAAAAAAAAAAAAAAAAAAAGTGGCGCTGCTCTGTGGCGACACGCTGGAGATCTCCCCGGGGAGAGCAGCCCGAAGTTCACACACAGTGATTTGCTGTGACAAAAAGTATCGTGACACAAACTGACAATGAAAATAAACAACATCGACAAAGCTGCGGACAAGAAGCCGCAATAACCTTACCCGCAGCAGACTGGTCTCAACGCGTGCCTGTGTAAAATAAAAAAAAAAAAAAAAAAATAAATACACACACACACACACACACACACACACACACACACACACACACGTAAAAATGAAACAGAAAGACAGAAAGAAAAGCCTATGAAAACGAAAAACGTCGGCTTCAGAAAAGTTCAGTATGCTACCATCCATGCAACAGATTGTTTTTGTTGTGTCGAGATTCGAACTGAAAATAGCAGAACAAACCCTTTTGGTCCTTTGTTGTTTTTTTTTCCCAAACGATAAATCGATGTCTGTTGTCTGTCTTTCGATCGGGTCTCCAAGTCCAAAATAGTCAACTTGTCAAGAACAAGACGAGGTTAATGCTCTTTCTGTCTGCGTCTCGACCTTTGTTTCTCTCCCTACTATGAACACTCAAGAGTAGAACACTAGACCTGGAGTGGTGGTCTGGACGCTAGTCATTCGGATGAGACAATAAACCGAGGTCCCGTGTGCAACACGCACTTACTTAGCGCACGTAAAAGAACCCACGGCAAGGAAAGGGTTATCCCTGGCAAAATTCTGTAGAAAAATCCACTTCGATAGGAAAACAAATAAAAAAAAAACAACATCTGCAGGCAGGAAAAAAAAAGGGGGGGGGGGGGGGGGGGTATTCAGTGTAGCGAGGCGCTCTCCCTGTGTTGAGCAGCCCGAATTTCACGCAGAGAAATCTAATGTGACAAAAAAGAGTAATACAATACAATACAATACAATACAACTGTATTTTGCAGAACCGTCTCATATTTATTAACAGTTTCCTTTGTACTTGTCGGTTAGTAAATGTTCTTGCCCGTTCGGAATGAGGCCAAGGCTTCAATCTGAATAAAATATTCGTACAAATATGCATTCTCTCTCAACTGTCCTGTGCGGAATCACCCCTAAAGGAGCAAACGCACGAGACGTTTGAGCTATGAGGCTGAGCTCAGGGGACCGCTGCTGAACCAAACCATACGAGTGGAACCGACTGGGAGCGTCCGTTTCGACGTGTCCGTTCTGAACACGCTGTACTGTTATATGTGTAGTGATGGCCTAGAGGTAACGCGTCCGCCTAGGAAGCGAGAGAATCTGAGCGCGCTGGTTCGAATCACGGCTCAGCCGCCGATATTTTCTCCCCCTCCACTAGACCTGGAGTGGTGGTCTGGACGCTAGTCATTCGGATGAGACGATAAACCGAGGTCCCGTGTGCCGCATGCACTTAGCGCACGTAAAAGAACCCACGGCAACAAAAGTGCTGTTCCTGGCAAAATTATGAAGAAAAATCCACTTCGATAGGAAAAACAAATAAAACTGTATGCAGGAAAAAATACAAAAAATGGGTGGCGCTGTAGTGTAGCGACGCGCTCTCCCCGGGGAGAGCAGCCCGAATTTCACACAGAGAAATCTGTTGTGATAAAAAGAAATACAAATACAAATACAAAATGTGTAAGTATATTCTGAACGCACGCATTCCACTCTCATGAAACCCCCCCCCAAAAAAAACAAAACAAAAAAACAACAACCCAACAACAAAAAACAAACAAAGGAAACCAGGAGACAAGTATATCCTCCTCTCCGTTAACTGCGATACAGTCACACAGCAATGTTACAGCAGGTATTTCAAGAGAAGCTGACAGAAAAAATCACGTCACCCTTGCAAGCATCTTGGTGCTCTTGTTTCGGTTTGTTTCTCAAGGGGGCGTCACTGCGTTCGGAAAATTTTTTATACGCTGCACCAAATCAACCCCCAATGCGCTTCGTCAGGCCTTGTATGTGTGTGTGTGTGTGTGTGTGTGTGTGTGTGTGTGTGTGTGTGTGTGTGTGTGTGTGTCTGTGCGTGCGTGCGTGAGTGTGTGTGTGTGCGTATGTATGTGTGTGTGTGTGTGTGTGTGTGTGTGTGTGTGTGTGTGTGTGTGTGTGTGTGTGTGTGTGTGTTTCATGATTTTTTTTTTCTTTTCTTCTCTTCTTCCTTTTGTGGAATGGCTTTGAATAGTGATAATGGTATATTTTGATTGTGTTTTAATTTTGTGCTCATTTTCGCTTTTTTATAATTTTTTATATATTTTTTTTTAGCTTTATTCCCTCTTTAGGGCGAGGGCTGGATGTAAAAAATGCATGTTACTTGCTTATCTATTACCCTCGTTAATAAAGATTTTGTCTTGTCTTGTCTTGTCTTGTCTGGAGTGCATGCATACTTGTGTACCTATCAGAGTGGATATCTTCCACATAATTTCCCCCCCAGAGAACAACACTTGCATGGCTATGGGTTCTTTTTCAGTGCGCCAAGTGAAATGAAATGAAATGAAATTAATGGTGCTTAGAGCCTCGCCGACCACTAAGGCCATCTCAAGGCTATCGCCGCGTTAATAACTACTGCAAGGGTAAAAAAAAACCCAAACAATTAAAACGAGTCACCACTTCAAACTTTCCACTCCAAAGTTTAAAAAAACCCAAAAAACTTCCATAGTTTAAAACCTTCAAATCTGGTTTAAAATGTTCACTTCTTTTAAGAAGTCCATCAGCGCCCACGGAGGGACATCACGAAACAAGGTCTTCAAAGAAACCGCCGTGTAATGTCTGTGTCTAACGTCATGCAGATCCCAACAGTCAAGGAACACGTGTTTCACGGTGAGAGGCTCATCACAGGGAATACATCGAGGGGCCTCTTCCCCCTTCAACAAGTAAGAATGAGTAAAAAAAAAAAAAAGAAAAAAAAAAGAAGTGTGCCCCGCATGCAGTCTGCACAGCACAGACTCCTCCTTTCTGTTCTTCACCCCTGAAGGGAGGGTCTCTTTTAGGTCAGGATGGATCCAGATGCCTGACCAGCGGCATTTTAACCCCCAATGCGCTTTTTCAGGCCTTGAGTGCATGCATACTTGTGTACCTATCAGAGTGGATGTCTTCCACATAATTTCCCCCAAGAGAACATCACTTGCGTTGCTATGGGTTCTTTTTCAGTGCGCCAAGACCGTGCTGCACACGGGACCTCGGTTTATCGTCTCATCCGAATGGCTACAAGCTCAGTTTGATTTTCCAGTCAAACTTTGGGAGAAAGGGCGAGAAAGACAGGGATGTTAAACCAGGCCCTCGTGGACACAGTAGATCAGCGCCTAACCATAATAATAATAATAATAATGGATACTTATATAGCACACTATCCAGAAATCTGCTCTAGGTGCTTTACAAAAACGCTTTTGATAACATAAAACATTATATCTATGTTACATACACACACCAAAATGTGACCACACACACACACGCGCGCGCACGCGCACGCACGCACACACACACACACACACTGCATACATACATTTTAACATACATGTGTATCTAACAGCTACCCTAACACATACGCACACATAGGCAGGCACAAACTTACATAGACACACGCACACACAATACACATTCATATACATGCATGTAGTTGTGGACCTGCCACAATTGAACTTATTGCTGAGGGAAAAGGTGAGTTTTGAGACGAGATTTAAAAGATGCGAGGGAATCAGAATGACGGAGGTTATCAGGGAGCTTGTTCCACGTCTTTGGCGATTGAAAAGAAAACGATCTGTGTCCATAGGTCTTACTTCTGACGTGAGGTATCCTGAGAAGTCGAGTATCAGAGGAAGAACGGAGCTGGCGAGAAGGGGTATAGATATGGATGAGTTCAGAAAGATATTTGGGGCCAGATCCGTTGACTGCAGAAAAGGTCAGAGTGGATAGCTTATAGTCTATTCGATCAGAAACAGGCAACCAGTGGAGAGACTGAAGGAGAGGAGAAACATGGTCAAATTTAGAAGCTCTGCAAATGAGTCTGGCAGCGTTATTCTGAATTCTTTGGAGTCTGTCTAACAGGTATTTGGGAAGGCCGGCCAAAAGAGAGTTGCAGTAATCCAATCTTGAGAGAACCAGAGAGCATACAAGTGTCTTGGTTGCATCGGTTGAGAGATAGTGGCGGATAGAGCTGATTCTACGCAGTTCCAAATAGGCAACTTTACAGATATTCGAAATGTGCTGTTGGAAGGAAAGAGACTGGTCCAGGATTACACCAAGACTGCGAACAGAGGGAGAAAGTGAAACAGGTGTGCTATTGATCAGAACAGAGTCAGGAAAGGAAGGATGTTGACGAAACTTCTTTGGACAGGTTATCATAAATTCAGTCTTATCATCATTTAATTGCAGCTTGTTGAGAGTCATCCAGTCCTTTAGGCCAGCAATGCACTCCTGTGTTTGAGTCACCAGTGCATCAAATTCAACCATGCTGCCAACTTCCTGATTGTTTCTGTTATTACTAGGGTTTTTGTTATTGTTTTTGGTGTTGCTGTTGTTGTTTTTTTGGTTTTTTTTTGGTTTTTGGTTTTTTTTGGTGTGTTTGTGTGTGTGTGTGTGTGTGTGTGTGTGTGTGTGTGTGTGTGTGTGTGTGTGTGTGTGTGTTGTGTTGTGTTTTGTTTTGTTTTTTTGTTTTTTCTTCAGTGGGAAATGGGGCGAGTGGGTGAGGAAGAAGAGGCAGGATGGCAGCAGAAATGTCAATTCGGGTCTCACGGCAATTTATTCATGACTGCTAACTTCCACTTTCTTCAATAAATCATAAAAAAAATAAAAGCGAGATAATAACACGACTCGGCGCAGCCCTGCCATGACCGCCCGCCCGCCCTTCTTTTTCTTCGTTAAAAGTTAAACAGAGTTGCAGAAGTTCAACCAGGAAGATTCTAAAAAACAAGTTTACTTGCAGCTTCCAAAGCAATCAAAATGAGCAGCTCTGTAATTTGGAGAGCACCACCGGGAATTGTGTTGTTGTTTGTTTTTTTATGTGGTCTGGCCGACAGCGTCTCACCGACTTTCTTTCATAGGAGAAAAAAAACAACAAAACAAAAACAAAAAAACAAACAAGAGCGGCAAGGCCTTCACGACTCACTTGTGATACACTTAAAAAAAAAAATCCAAGCTTGTTATGTATTGAATATAATTTCAAAATGTAATGTTTAAGATGAGAAAGATCAGTTCTAAGCAAATCAAGTCCCCTAGCATTAATTACAGAGTAATTTCCCTTTTTTACTATCTGCACCAAAACGTTTGCAAAATAAACAAAACTTCCATGATTAGCAAAAGAAGTTCCTGTTTGAACAAAAAATGATAATAATGACTGCTCTTGTTGTTGGGTCAGAATATCAGATCAAAGTGCCAAGTTTAGAGAATACAAAAAATATAAATATAACAGTAAATGCAGTTTGCATATAATTTAGCTTTTTTTTTGTTTTGTTTTGTTTTGTGCCCATCCCCGAGGTGCAATATTGTTTTAAACAAGATGACTGGAAAGAACTGAATTTTTCCTATTTTTATGCCTAATTTGGTGTCAACTGACAAAGTATTTGCAGAGAAAATGTTACCACGGGCACACACACACACACACACACAGACAACCGAACACCGGGTTAAAACATAGACTCACTTTGTTTACACAAGTGAGTCAAAAAACCCTTCCCTCACCCACTTACCAAACTCTCTATTTCCCTTCATCCTCCCATCCTGTCCCTCCTCCACCCCCACCCATGTGGAGTGATGGCTTAGAGGTAACACGTCCGCCTAGGACGCGAGAGAATCTGAGCGCGCTGGTTCGAATCACGGCTCAGCCGCCGATTTTTTCTGCCCCTAGAGTGGTGGTCTGGACGCTAGGCATTCGGATGAGAGATAAACCGAGGTCCCGTGTGCAGCATGCACTTAGCGCACGTAAAAGAACTCACAGCAACAAACGGGTTGTTCCTGGCAAAATTTTTGTAGAAAAATCCACTTCGATAGGAAAAACAAATAAAACTGCACGCAGGGGAAAAAAAAAGAAGATAAAAAAAGAAGAAGAAAAAAAATGGCGCTGTAGTGCAGCGAAGCGCTCTCCCTGGGGACAGCACACTGAATTTCACACAGAGAAATCTGTTGTGACAAAAAGAGAAATACCACCCCATACACCCTCCCCCCTCAAAACCCCCCCACAAAAACAAACAAAAAACAAACAAACAAACAAACAAAAAAAACCCCAACAAAACAATAAAACAAAACAACAAACAAACAAACAAAAACAAAAACAAAAACCCACCCCAAAACAAAAACAAAACAAAACAAAACAAAAAACAACAACAACACAACAACAACACAACAACAAAACACCTCGTACTTTGTGCGACATTATATATGCATCCACCAAACCAGCCTCTAAGACTGACATCAAACAGAAAAAGAAGAAGAAGAAAGAAAGAAAGAAAGAAAAAAAAGCTGTCAGGAAAGCCGCAGCAGGAGAAATCAGTAAGATTCGTATGGCTTTACCGCGCAGACTCTCTCTGTCTATCTGTCTCTGTCTCCCTCTCTCTCTGTCCGACTTTTTAGAGTATTCACCCTCCCCCCTCCCCCCCCCCACCCCCACCCACGAATGTTCATCATCTATATGGTACATGACGTTACGTGTCTGTGTCCAGACAACAACAGAAACAGCGACAACAGTGATCTGATCAACTGGCTCCACCAGACAAATTAAGCAGGGCAACATGGTCACAAATGAGATGCGCAACATCAATCTTCTCGACAAAAATCGTGCGCCAACGCACGTACGCACGCACGCACGGGAAGCAAACATATACACACACCATAAGTGTACGTGCTCACGATTGCATCACTATTTTTATTGAGAGAGAGAGAGAGAGAGAGAGACAGAGAGAGAGAAGGTGAAAAATAGCATACTCCCGAAAGACAATAATAGCCACACACACACACACACACATACAGATAGATAGATAAATAACACACATGTATATATATCTGATGCAATGCCAGTTTCTCTCTGTGTGTGTGTTGGAGAGATTGCAGCAGCCTGAAGTGACAAGTTCCCTGTGACAATAACAGAACAAAATAATTTTGACGTGATGCGAATTCGCGCCGTTCTGTCTGTTTGACCATTAGTCTGTAATGCGTCTCCTTCCCCCCCTCCCTTCAAATTAATTGTGTGTGTGTGTGTGTGTGTGTGTGTGTGTGTGTGTGTGTGTGTGTGTGTGTGTGTGTGTGTGTGTGTGTGTGTGTGCGTGTGTGTGTGTGTGTGTGTGTGTGTGTGTGTGTATACGGGTGTGTGTGTGTGTACGCGCGCGCGCGCGCGCGCGTGTGTGTGTGTGTGTGTGTGTGTGTGTGTGTGTGTGTGAGAGAGAGAGAGAGAGAGAGAGAGAGAGAGAGAGAGAGAGAGAGAGCAGAATGTGGAAAAGGTGCTTTACAAAAACGCTTTTGATAACATAAAACATTATATCTATGTTACATACACACACCAAAATGTGACCACACACACACACACACACACACACGCACGCACGCACGCACGCGCACACACACACGCACGCACGCACGCACGCACACACACACACACACTGCATACATACATTTTAACATACATGTGTATCTAACAGCTACCCTAACACATACGCACACATAGGCAGGCACAAACTTACATAAACACACGCACACACAATACACATTCATATACATGCATGTAGTTGTGGACCTGCCACAATTGAACTTATTGCTGAGGGAAAAGGTGAGTTTTGAGACGAGATTTAAAAGATGCGAGGGAATCAGAATGACGGAGGTTATCAGGGAGCTTGTTCCACGTCTTTGGCGATTGAAAAGAAAACGATCTGTGTCCATAGGTCTTACTTCTGACGTGAGGTATCCTGAGAAGTCGAGTATCAGAGGAAGAACGGAGCTGGCGAGACGGGGTATAGATATGGATGAGTTCAGAAAGATACTTGGGGCCAGATCCGTTGACTGCAGAAAAGGTCAGAGTGGATAGCTTATAGTCTATTCGATCAGAAACAGGCAACCAGTGGAGAGACTGAAGGAGAGGAGAAACATGGTCAAATTTAGAAGCTCTGCAAATGAGTCTGGCAGCGTTATTCTGAATTCGTTGGAGTCTGTCTAACAGGTATTTGGGAAGGCCGGCCAAAAGAGAGTTGCAGTAATCCAATCTTGAGAGAACCAGAGAGCATACAAGTGTCTTGGTTGCATCGGTTGAGAGATAGTGGCGGATAGAGCTGATTCTACGCAGTTCCAAATAGGCAACTTTACAGATATTCGAAATGTGCTGTTGGAAGGAAAGAGACTGGTCCAGGATTACACCAAGACTGCGAACAGAGGGAGAAAGTGAAACAGGTGTGCTATTGATCAGAACAGAGTCAGGAAAGGAAGGATGTTGACGAAACTTCTTTGGACAGGTTATCATCAATTCAGTCTTATCATCATTTAATTGCAGCTTGTTGAGAGTCATCCAGTCCTTTAGGCCAGCAATGCACTCCTGTGTTTGAGTCACCAGTGCATCAAATTCAGCTATGGAAGCCGACTGATAAAGTTGTGTGTCATCAGCAAAGCTCTCATGCGACATCGCATGATGACTGATGACATCCGACACAGGAGCCGCATACAGCACGAAAAGAACAGGACCTAGGACGGACCCTTGTGGGACACCATATTTCAAGGCAGATACTCTAGAGAATGTACCATTTACACACACTTTCTGTGTACGATCTGACAGGTAAGACGTGATCCATGCTAGTGCAGTGTCACGAATACCAAAGGAAGTTTTAAGTCTGTTCAAGAGGATAGAGTGGTCGATAGTGTCAAAAGCTGCTGACAAATCTAAGAGAGCGAGAACAGATATTTTATCCTCATCAAATCCCGAAAGCAAATCATTCACTATTCTAAGAAGGGCTGTTTTGCAACTATGACCACGTCTATAAGCTGACTGGTGGGAATTAAGTAAGCCATTCTGCTCCAGATGAGCTAAGAGCTGAGACAATATGATCTTTTCTAGCAGTTTTGATAAAAATGACAGATTAGAGACAGGTCGATAATTTTTCAAGCAATTATGATCCAAAGATGGTTTCTTGATGAGTGGACGTACAACAGCAGACTTGAAGCTTTCAGGGAAACAACCAGACAGCAAGGAAGAATTGATGACATGAGTAATATGTGGCAGTAGAACATCAATACATTCAACCAACAAAGAAGACGGGACAGGGTCAAGCTCACAGGATTTCGGACAAGCGCTCAGACACACTTTCTTCACAAAATCTTCAGATACAGTACAAAATCTAAAATGGAGAGGGTGAGTGTCAGTGATTGGAGAAAGAAAAAACATAATATTGGAAGGGTGCGTGTGACAGGCGGGACGGGGTAAGCGGGATAAGGGGGGGAAAAAAAAATCAAATATTGTATGCACTACTTCTGTAGATTATTATTTGAAAAGAGGTTCATGTGGGGACCTACAATAAACAACCAACTGGACTATTTAACACACAACTAGCTAACTTTAATAAATAAAGTTTGAAATATATAACTTTTTCCAAAGTGAGAGAGAGAGAGAGAGAGTGCGCGCGCGCGCGCGCGCGCGTGTGTGTGTGTGTGTGTGTGTGTGTGTGCTTATGTGTATGTGTGCGAGCGTGTGTGTGTGTGTGTGTGTGTGTGTGTGTGTATATATGTGTGTGTGTGTGTGTGTTGTGTTTTATCTAATAACTATTCACAAAATGTGATCATTGACAAGATCAAATAAATCAATGCATGTTTGTTGGTGTTTTTTTTTAACATAGAAGAAAAAGAAAAAAAAAGAAAAGAAAAACACAACGACACAAACAGACAAACAAACAAAAAGCTAACCTAACTGACCAGTGCCGGGAGCAACTGGGCTAAACATGAAAAAAAAAAAGAAAAAAAAAAAGGTAACCACACAACAACATCGTGGGGATGTAAAATCAAATCTTGAACAAGGAACTGATTGAGCTGTTCAACATCCATTGAGAATGAATGAATAAACTTTGACAACAGTCGACATGGTGCTGACGGGACAGGAATATATATATATATATATATATATATATATATATATATATATATATATATATAATACATATTTCTGCATACGGCAGCTTGATCTTGATATATATCACATGGTCAACTGTCATGTGACTGCCACATATTTCTAATCATACTCAAGTAAGATTTCCCGTATATTTTGCCTTAGAGCAGTTCAGTTCACGTCTACTGATTACAGAAACAAACCCTTTTGTATGGTACACGTTTCTTTCCAGGATTCCTACAGAACAATATATTACCTGGAGTGGTGGTCTGGACGCTAGTCATTCCGATGAGACAATAAACCGAGGTCCCGTGTGTAGCATGCAGTTAGCGCACATAAACGAACCCACGGCAACAAAAAGGTTGTCCCTGGCAAAATTCAGCAGAAAATTCCACTTCCATAGAAAAAACAAATAAAACTGCACACAGGAAAAAATACCAAAAAACCCCCAAACAAACAACAACAAAAAAAAAGAAAAAAAGAAAAAAAGGGCGGTACTCTCAGTGTAGCGACGCGCTCTCCCTGGGTTGAGCAGCCCGAATTTCACACAGAGAAATCTGTTGTGACAAAAACGGAGAAATACAATACAAATACAATACACATATACAAGCAAACACATGTATGAACGCGCGCGCACACACACACACAGGCAAACACACACACACACACACACACACACACACACCACACACACACCACATAAGCATGCACGCACAGACAGACAGACACACACACATACAGACACACACACACACACACACACACACACACACACACCGAGAAAGAGAGAGATGAGAAGAAAAAAAAAAAAAAACAAAAAAACAACAAACCCACAACTGATCATAAATACAACCATTCTGAAAACATTTCCATCACAGGCTACAGGTAGGCCTACACAGGTACGTCATTCCAGGCCGGCATACAGTCCATGCAAAAAACAGGAATTACAACCAGGTATACATGTATACGAGAGTAAGAGACAGAGCGACAAACAGTGAGAGAGACTGAAATACTCAACTGACCTGCAGTTCGTCTCCTCTCCAACTGGACCATATGGGCCATAACTCGCTCCTATTAATTCCCTCCCTTGGTCTTGTTATCGGCTCAAGAATTCCGTAACTTTTGTGTCCATTCCAACCTCCCCCATCCCACCGTTACTCTGCCCCCACCCCCGCCCCCCCCACTTCCCCTACGAACAGGGGAGTTGTTCCATCAACCCCCAAACCCCCACCCCCAGCCCACCTCGCTAAATTTACCCCCGGAGATAATCATTTGATCGAAGTGTCCTTGAGAGAGAGAAACAAACCTGGTATTGCATCAGAAAGAAAAGAAAAAGATTGCATCAGCAAATAATACTTTCTTTTCTTCTTTTTTTTTTTTTTTTTCGATTACTGTCACTCGCGAAACATGTCGTGTTTGGTCTATTGCTGTTTCTGTCATGTGGTGCGAGAGAGGACAGAGAGAGAGAGAGAGACAGAGAGAGAGAGAGAGACAGAGAGAGAGAGAGAGAGAGAGAGAGAGAGAGAGAGAGAGAGAGAGAAGCACTGCAACACGTATAGATCAGAGAGAGTTTTAGGCGAAACGCGTGTGCGTACGCGCGCGTGTGTGTGTGTGTGTGTGTGTGTGTGACATAGACGATGTGTGTGCATAGGGGAACTGGGTGGGGACGTGTGTGTGTGTGGGGGGGGGGGGGGGGGAGGACGCAGGGGGGTGGGGGGGAACAAAAAAACGTGTTCTTGTTTTTGCGCATTTGTTTTCAACCCCATTCCAAAATTCAATACATGTATGCCTCTTCAACAGGCTTCTTTTCTGATCCAACGTTAGAAAACTTGTTTCATGGTCCTATCTTCGTATCATCACCGGCCCTTTCAAAACCGAAGGCTTATTTGTCACATCTGTGAGATATGGCTTCTTTTCATGAATCTCCGTTGAGATTTTTTTTTTTTGTTTTGTTTTGTTTTGTTCGCCCTTTCTGTTCTGTCAGTCAATCATCGTTGCATTCATCAGCAGGGCTTGTGTGCGGCCTGGACAAGTCGTTTGCTGTGTGTCTTTCTCTCTGCCTGACTGCATATGAATGGATGAATGAATGGATGGATGGATAGATGGATGCATGCACACACACACACACAC
>NC_134880.1:48045536-48050536 GCF_041734735.1 Babylonia areolata | reverse complement strand
AACAGGTTGTTTAATGCTAAATGGTCTGAAAGTTGGGAGAGAACAATTTTTTCAATAATTTTGGACACAAAAGCAAGGTTGGATACAGGGCGAAAACAGGTCATTGTGATCTAGAGTGGCTTTCTTTAGCAGGGGCTTAACAAGTGCAGTTTTGTATACATCTGGGAAGACACCAGAAATTAAAGAATCATTTATAATTTTTGTAAGTGCAGGCAAAGCATCCAAACACTCATACAGTAGTGGTGTGGGAAGGGGGTCCAGGTCACATGTTTTTGGAGCAGACTTTTTCAACACGCTCAGTACATCTGTCTCTGAAACAGGTGTGGAAGCAACAAAAGGTACACATTGAAATTCTTTTCCCAAGTGATGTGACACAAGTGACTGTGAAACCAGTTCTTTTCTGAGGTTAACAATTTTTTAGCAGAAAAAATCTGAAAAGACACTGGGCAGTAATGAAAATGGATAGATAGAAGGAAGCAAAGAAGATTTTGTTCTGCCACAAAGCATATTTGTAATACAATATAGTTCTTTGCTTGATTTAGCTTCGGAGAACATGGTGTTGAAAAACAGAGTCTTCGCTTTGTGCACGAGAAAGGTAACAAAGTTATTGGCTTTCTGGTAGATTTGTAGACATTTAAACCAGATACCTTCCACTGTGCTTCCGCATGTCGCCTCTCTCTCTTCGCTGCTAGCAGTTCCTCACCAAGAAACCCAAACCATGGACACGACACCTTCCTGGACGACACCCTGCAACGAGATGCAGGGGCGTGCTTGTCCTGTGCTGTCTGAAGGGCAGTGTTGTACCGGTCAGCTGAACAGTCCAAAAAGCACTCAAGTCCTGATTTCAGGTCGTCACGAAAAGCTGCCCTGTCTTTAGCACGAATGTTGCGCACGCTGCAATACACTGTCACAGAGGAGGGGATGTCTATGTCGAGAACACTAACTACACACAAATGGTCAGACTCTAATTCATGATTCACATCAGACGATCGATGAACTCCATCACTGGGCCTCTCAATCACCAAATCAAGAGTATGACCTTGCTTGTGGGTAGGTCCACGCTCAGTCTCAGAAAGGTTGTACATATATTAGAAGTTCCAGGAATTTTACTGCACTGCGATCAGTGGAACTGTCAACATGAAAGTTAAAATCCCCGAAAAGACACACATTTCCATGAAGACAGTTACAGTAGTCCAAAAGATTAGGAAACTGTTCAAAGAACATGGTCTCCGTTAACAGAGGTGGGCCAGGGGCGATACACACACATGAAGTGCAGCACGCTATATATATAGCACAGCGTGCTGCACTTCATGTGTGTGCATCGCATATATATATATATATATATATATATATATATCCTGCTTCATTTAATTCCAGCTGCGAATACCAAAATAAATAAAATAATACTAGCATTACATAAAAGAGAGATAAAAAGTTGCCAGAGAGGGTCCCGGGCTTGAATCTCGGTAACGGCGCCTGGTGGGTAGAGGGTGGAGATTTTTCCGATCTCCCAGGTCAGCATGTGTACAGACCTGATTGTGCCTGAACGTGTGTATACGCACGCAGAAGATCAAATACGCACGTGAAAGATCCTATAATCCATGTCAGCGTTGGGTGGGCTATGGAAACAAGAACATACCCAGCATGCACCCCCCCACCCCTCGCCCCCCGAAAAAGGTGTATGGCTGCCTACATGGCAGGGTAAAAGCGGTCATACACGTAAAAGCCCACTCGCGTACATGTATACGAGTGAACATGGGAGTTGCAGCCCACGAACGAAGAAGAAGAAGACGACGAAGAATCAATAGACGAAAGGATGACATTAGATAAAGGGGAATAAAAAGAGAGAGTCGGATGATTTATTTCCTTCTTTCCTTCCCCTTTTCCTGTTTTTTGTGGGTGTGGGTGGTGGTAGCAAAGGGAGGAGTATGCATTCGAAAGAGGGGTTAACTGACCAAATGTTAGAACAGTCAATTCAAATCAACTGACCATCCGTTTGAACAGTCAGTACCATCATCAATTCAAATCAACTGACCATCTGTTAGAACAGTCAGTACTGTCATCAATTCAAATTAACTATCTGTTAGACAAGTCACCATCGTCAGTTCAAATTAACTGACCTAGAACAGTAACCATCATCAGTTCAAATTAACTGGTCAATTCAAATTAACTGACCTGGAACAGTAACCATCATCAATTCAAATTAACTGACCATCTGTTAGAACAGTCAGTACTGTCATTAATTCAAATTAACTGACCATCTGTTAGACAAGTCACCATCATCAATTCAAATTAACTGACCATCAGTTAGAACAGTCAGTGCTGTCCTCAATTCAAATTTGAACTGGCCGAGAAGTTAACTATCTGTGTTGCAACAAGGTCACAGTCGAAGCAGAGTCGACAGACTGCGATAACGAACTGAGATTCTTAGAAAGACCCTTTCTTCCCTGAACCAGATTCAGTGTTTGAAGGAACCCGCTGAACCTCACTACCCGTTTCCCGCCTTCCTCTTCTATCCAACACACACACACACTCTCTCTCTCTCTCACACACACACACCGGCATTTTCCATGCTACCACTACCGCTACTATACCCCTTTCCCAATGACTCCCACCCCCCTCCACCCGCCTACCCATCCTCACCCCCGCCCCTCCCGAGGTCAACAGGTTTGAGAGTACGACTGTCAAGAACTCTCGACAGGCTCATAGATCCTGATTCATATATAACTTTCCAAGTCAATTTACGCCACTTATGTTTGCAGTAGGGGGGTGGGGGGTGGGGGGGTGGGGGGGAGGGGGACCAGTGTTGTAACCCCCGCTTGATACTGAAAATTAATGGTTGACAAGCTGGTGGGAAATAGGATTTGAAGTCAGAGCCGGGTAAAGTGGCGTTGGTGGGCGGGGTGAGTGTTTACTCTGCGATAGATGTGTAGTTTTCTGGGCCACTCCGGTACGCACGAACTGTGGATTTGTGGGTCAGACGGAAGGGGAGCGTGTCGAGCTGGGTCATATAGTTTTTCTCTCTCTTTTCTTTTTTTTCTTGTGCGTCTTTTGCCTCCTGCGTGTGTTTTTGAGTCTATCTCTGCGTTTCTGTCTGTCAATGTGTCTGTAATTCTGTCAACTTCGAACTAGAATTTGTGACTGTCTGCGTATACCTCTCTCTCTGTTTCTGTACCTGTCTGTCCGTCCGTCTCTCCCCCTCTCTCTCTCCCTCCCCTCCCCTCCCATGTACATTTGACAGATATCCCAGTCAGTTTCGCTTCAACTTAAGTTTGCTTCTGGTATCTGAAAAAGAAAGCTTCGTAAGCAATTAGTCACTTTATTTGCGCAATGTGTAATATTTCCGGTCTGGTAATATTGTTACTTCATAATTTTCTTCAATCACTCACTGCGTTGCTTTGTGCATTGTCCCCCTTCATGAAGCGCAATTGAAACATCTGCTTCCGCATCTCTCTCTCTCTCTCTCTCTCTCTCTCTCTGTGTGTGTGTGAATGTGTGTTGGTGTGTGTGGCAGGTGTGGGTGGAGGAGGGCAAGGGGTGGACGGTGTTTTTAAAAATTGCATTCTTTTGGTATTGTCTGGTAGTGGTGTGTTGTGTAGACCATATTGGGCAAGGACTGAATGAGAAAAAAAAAATCTGTTCTATTAAAAAAAAAAGAAAAAAAAGTATTAACCTCGAAAGTAACGAATTGGCAATCATTCCTCTACCTCCCTCTTTCTCTTTTAAGTCTCCCCCCACACCCCCCCACTCTCTCTCTCTTAAGTCTCTGTCTCCCCCCCCCCTCTCTCTCTCTGACTGTCTATGTCTCTCTTCCTCTCTTTCTCTCTCTCTCCCCCCTCGCTCTTTCATAATACATCTCTCTCTCTCTTTAGAATAAGTGTCTGTCGCTGTCTGTCTGTCTGTCTCTTTCTATCATCCTAATTTCTGTCATTTAACATTATAAACGTAGCGTGCGCACGTGTGTGTGTGTGTGTGTGTGTGTGTGTGTGTGTGTGTGTGTGTGTGTGTGTGTGTGTGTTTGAGGGCGCGCGCCTTCAAAGTTATATCACGTCCTTTCTGCTTCGCTGAACGACAGCTGCCTCCACCCCCCACCCCAACCACCCTCCTCAATCCTTTCCCTTTCCTTCGACCTCCTAAAAAACAAAAAAAAACAAAAACCCACCACCCCACTTTCATGAATGCAGTTCAACCACATTGAAGTACGGCCCTGTCGCCTTTACGGCAGTGTTTTTAGTGTTTTTCAACAAAACGGGTGCTTTCAAAGTGTATAAAGCAATATCATTATCCTTCAACAGTTGGGCCAACCACAAAGTGAGAGCTGTATCATCAATGGTTTCTCTGTTGCAATGGGAAACCATTTGCGGCTTGGTCTGTTGTAAACTTAGGACAATGATTCTCAAACTAGGAGGCTAAACTGCGCTGGCTCTTAGTGTTGAAGCCTTGGGTGGTAGGTAGTTGGCGTTTGGGAACCATCGCCAACACCGACTGTTCTAAAATCCTCTTGGCCGAGAGAGTGGGCAAGACACTCGCCACTATCATCAAATTCTAGCCCTGATAGTCGGGGACAGCAGTTACCTCCTCTGCTGTTCCGATGTCATAGTCGAACACGACTATCATACATACATGCTTGAACCTCCTCTTTGATCACAGTATTTAATATTATATATATCATGATTATTTTACCTCGTGAACGGATTATCCATATAGATGTAGGTTTCAAAGTTGTAAGAAGGTAACAACAAAGCGTCCTTGTTCGTATTCGCAGCATGAAACCTTTTGAAGCCAATTTTTAGTTGTTTTTTGGTTGTTGTTGTTTGTTTATTTGTTGTTGTTTTTTTGTTTGTTCGTTTGTTTGTTTGTTTGTTGTTTTGTTTTGTTTTGTTTTGTTTTGTTTTGTATGTGTGTGTGTGTGTGTGTGTGTGTGTGTGTGTGTGTGTGTGTGTGTGTGTTTTGTTTTTGTTTTTAACTTATATCAACCATATTTACCCAATTTTTAGTTA
>NC_134880.1:47985536-48038036 GCF_041734735.1 Babylonia areolata | reverse complement strand
CGTCAGCATGACTATGTCTATGTCTGATATTATTGCATTTAAAATCCGCCAGATTCGCATCGAGATGGAGCAGAAGGAGAAGGAGGAGAAAGAGAAGTGCCTGAGTGACTGCTGGATGGAAGATTCAAGTTTCTGGTTTGAGGGAGGGGGATGGGAGGAGCACTGTGTGCAGTCTGAGGACCACAGCACTGCCCAGGACATCCAGCATGGAGAGGAGGGAGTTAAACAGTTCCACAGTCCAGTGACACATCCCTTTGTTTCTGTTCCAGGAGTTGAACCGTTCCACAGTTTGTGGCCACATCCATCTCTTTCTCATCCAGGAGTTAGACAGTTTGACAGTTCAGTGCCACGTCCCTCTATCTCTATTCCAGGAGTTCAACCGTTCCACCGTCCCAAGCCGCATTGCTTTCTCTCTGTTCCAGGAATTCAACCGTTCCACCGTCCTGGGCCGTGTCCCTTTCTTTCTGTTCCAGGAGTTCAACCGTTCCACTGTCCTGGGCAGCGTCCCTTTCTTTCTGTTCCAGGAGTTCAACCATTCCACCGTCCTGGGCAGCATCCCTGTCTTTCTGTTCCAGACGCTGACTGGCAGTCACCACCCCCAGCAAGGAGCAGAGGGCCCCTGGATGGACAGCAGACCCCTCAGCCTGACCCCCTGCACCAAACCAGGTGGTCCTGGACGACAGAGAGGAGACTGACCAGACGCTGCCTGAGGAGGAACACGCACCAGTCCACTGGTACCAGGAGTGCAGCCAGTGTGTCGTCAGGGCATCCCACTTCTAGTTGTCACTCAGGATCCAGGGCTGTTCATTTGTCACAACCTCCTTTTCATTTTCAGTCAGAATCTGATAACAGGACAGTTCATTTTCAGGAACCTAGTTTTAATTATAACCATGATACCAGGATAGTTCATTTTCAGGAACCTCATTTCGATTATAACCAGGATTCTAGGACAGTTCATTTTCGGGAAACTCTTTTTAATGCTGACCATGACACAAGGACGGTTTATTTTCAGGAAGACCGTTTTTAGAGAGTGTGTGTGCATGTCAGTAATCTGACTGATTAAGTGTGTATGTTTGCTACAACAACAAAGGTGTTACTGTTAGTGAGTTATTTTAAAAGAGAGGTAAACCTGCTACATTACCCAAGGTTAAGTTCTTGATGACAATGCTTCAATAATCAATGACTTTAAATCTGGTGGCTCATTAGTAAATCACATGAGTGATATTTTGAATGATTGGCAGTTATTAACATCTAAGATATCAGGAACTATCAGACCCAGACCTTTCACTCTGGGACATTCTGTGAACATAACTTTCTGTTGACAGTAAATTGACAAAGAAAAAAGTAAATGGTTTAAAATACTATCAATAACAGAGATCAGGGAATTTGTGTGTGAGTGCAGGATTGAGCATGGTTAATAAAGTGTATGTGTGAAGGTACTAACAGATGGGATTGTGTGTGCATGCCTTTGTGCTTTTAATTTAATGAACATTGTTTAATTTTCAGAGGCCAGTTTTTATACATGAATTTACAGAAAAAACACACAACCCCCCCCCCCCCCAAAAAAAAAAACCTACCTTTTCTTCAACAGACTGGATTGTGTGTGCAAGCCCTCCAGCTTTAATGTAATTTTCATGTTGTTTTATTTTTGTGTGTGTCACTTTTTACTCTTGTATTTCTTAGAAACTCTCTTCAACAGATGGTGGGGGCATGCCCTGGTGCTTTTAATGTAATGAACGTGGTTCAATATTCATGCCAGATTTACTCATGATTTTTTAAATTTTTTTAAGAAACTCTTCTTCAACAGATATAAATAGGGATGTCTGTGCATGGTCTTGTCTTTTCGTGTTTTGAACGTTGTTTAATTTCAAGTCGGTTTGAACACCGTTTTACTTTATGTCAGTTTTTGAATTGTACATGTATATTTTTGAAACTCCTTTAACAGATGGAGTGTGCATGCCCTTGTGCTTAAGATGTATTCGACATTGTTTTATTTTCATGTCAGATTTTATTCATGAACTTTTTAAAAACTCTTCTCAGTGTTGTCTTCATGTGACCCAGACCTTGACTCTGGGTCAAGGTGTGACCATGACCTTAACTCTGGTCACACTAAATGACTAAATTTAAACTAAGATTTTAGACAAAAATTCCTCTGCGGAAGTCGGATGTTCTCTGCCTCATCGTGGCGCAGGGGTGAACACCAATCATGATTGAAACATGCCAATCATGACTGGTGGCCAAAAGAGAATGACGCACTTAAACAATGTGTGAAACAGTAACTAACTGCACAAAAACCTACCTGTTCTTCCATATATGCACACACACACACACACACACACACACACACACACACACACACACACACAGATATACATTAGTATATCTGCATGGTTCATATATTCACTCACGCACCACAAGGTAACAAACGCACACTGTATTCAAGATTCCACCCTTGCTCAGAGCTCTCCTTCCTTTTGAACAAGACAAACCCTATCATTACTTTTGATTTGAAAACATTCAAAACACTATTGATAGTTATTGTTCATTCTCTTAGTTTACTTCAACAACTGATGTGCCACTGTATTATATGTAGTTGTGCATGTGTATTTTACTTTATTTGTCTGCACATCTGCAAGTGTGTGTGTGTGTGTGTATTATTGATATGCACATATGCATTCTTATGTATGGATATGGAATGACAATTTCAACAATGAAACTATTGCCTGTTTTCACACCTTCCGACACCACTGACTCTCCCATGCCACTTATCTCACAAATGATATATATTAATGCACAGATCTGATGCACATGCACACTGTACTTTTACAGTTGTGCCCACATTCATTAGTTCATATCCTATTTCGCCTCAGGTTTCACTGATGAGCAAAAACATCTTTAAGTTTTATTTTAAAATGTAACAAAAATCCACGAGGAGGAGTTTTCATCCATATTCCGTTTCAAGAAGATGTCAGAGCATGTAAACATATGTATACACTAGTTACCCCATAACAAAAAAGGAAAAAAGAAAAAAAAGCCAAAAGGGAACTGGAGGACACCAAGTGTCTGACGTACACACAGACCCAACGCGTCAGCCCTCTGATATCAAATGATGAGAAAAAGTAATACTAATAAGATAAATAAAACATTAAACTCTAATGAAATAAAACCAAATACACAAATTGGTAAATCAATTAGAAAATGGGAATTTTTGAAAATGTAAAAAAGAACATTTATGGCAAATAATCAAGAAAATGGGAGATAATCTGTGAACTTGGGTACAACCACACACACGTGCACACCAACATGCATGTGTGCACATACACCCACATATATGCAGGCATACACATACACGAATCAACACATACATACATTGATAATAAACACATTTATCAGATTATGTGTATGTAGACAAAGAATTTTTCCACCTTTCTGTGTAGTGTGTGAATGCAGCATTTACAATATTGATGGCCATTTGCAGGTGTGTGCATTTTGATGTGATTGTGTGTGTGTGTGTGTGTGTGTGTGCATATGCTAGAGGAAAGTTATATCATTTAAGGTGGTGCATGGCGTTTAACAATGTTTATTTTTGTGTCTAAGCTTTAAGTAAAGGTACAATCTTGAAAAATAGTTTCCACATGCAAACAGCCTCCCCTGTTCTTGATATTTCACACACACACACAAACACACACACACACACACACACACACACACACTATTACAAACATGTACATGAATGCATGAGGTCACACACACACACACACACACACACACACACACACATTCACATTTGAACAAAAACAAACCTTTGTGAACAAACAACTTCCAAAATCACCATCACCAAAATAACCAATCAAATTGAAGTATCTGTGCCACACCTCACAAATTCTGAGTCCCAATTTATTTTATTTTTTTTATCATTAATCCATTTTCCATAGTAACTCGGGATAAGTTTCCTAATACACAACTTGTTTACAACCTACGTTTGAAAATAAAAACAAATGGGAAATACCAGATGTTGAAGACAATAAATAAGTTTGAAAGGGGGGTAAAAAAAACAACTAAAAAGAAAACCTAAAAACCACAGCGCACAACATTTATGGGGCTACGACCCTGACCTTTATTAGTCGCAAGGCGTTTTGTGCAGAAAACACCACGGCGCAGTTGCGAAAAACGATATTTTTGCTGTTCTGTACAAACATAAAATAAGTTGTTATATTCATTTCTCTCTGAGGAAGAAGGATATCGTTTTCATATCAACAGTAGATTATTTGCACTCTTCGAATAAGTGAAAATTGACGAAAAATCGTCGGGAACTTTAGTGGTGAATTTGCTGAGCGACTCGCATCAGCTGATAAACAAGCTCTGTTTTTGGCCTTGGCTGGTCGCCCGAAATAGCGTTGTTAGTCGGCAACAGCATGCAAGAATTTGCGGCGATCGGGGGAACTTTTAAAAGTCTGTTTCAACACGGGAACACACGACAATGGTCAACCGAATACTGTACTTTTTATAGTTAACTGAAGCTTGGTAGCGAAACATCGGTTCTCTGTGTGGAAAGTTGGTCCAGTGTTGAGCGAGAGATCTGAGAGAGAGATCGAGAGAGAGGGGGAGCGATGAAATATTAGTCTGGTTTGCTTACCTTGTGTATAGCACACCTTTATCAACCGTGACAGGGACCCTTCATAAACTGGTGAACACTTTGCACTGTGTACACAACTGATCTCTTTCCACTTTCCAGAATCAACAGCAAGATAATCCACTGGTCGGTTTTCTGTCAGCAATCAGCAATCTCGATTCGGCCCGGCGGCTTGACCTCATTTGCATGTGACCGACATGCGCGTTGCGCTTCCAGCTCAGCTGGTCTCATTTCGCCCGGTTTGACTGAACAATGACAAAAACGTCTTTGCTGCACCATTTAATTGATTTTTGTTTTTTTCTGATCCATCGAATAAAAGGTGTTCTTATATATTGTTCAATGCGTTTGCACATGTTAAAAGCGATGTCATAGAAAGACCACGTTTGTCTTCCAAGCGGTCACCTTCGCGAAGCCAGAGCAATGTGAAATCACCCACAGGCTCATGACGGGATTGTAAAATTAGCTTTCAAACGGTTGTGTCACAGTCGGAGAGAATTCAGATGACTACCATTTTGCTGTCTTAATGGTTCAAATCTTCATTCTTTCCGCGCAAATCTCGCTCCTTCCTCCAGTTTATTTTTGAACTTAGACCATACTTATTGTTTTGTGTGTTTTTGTTTTTTGCAGTGGCAGAAGAGTTGTCCGGCCGATCACTTAATCTCAGTGCGGCCGGCGGGCTGCCATGCTTTTTCTCCCAATATTATTGGGATTATAAATCACTGAGATATCATCTCTGCAAGACGTGTTTAATGCAATACAATACAATACAATACAATACAATATCTGTACCTATAAGTACAGACAATAATTTGTTTATTGTATTATGCATTGTATCATAGTTGAAATTCTGAATGAAACAGTGCAGTGGACACTGCACAACTTGAAACGCCAGTGTGCGTGGCGCCGCGCACATACACTGGCACTCGGACACTGGCATCCCCCCCTCCTCCCCCCCCTCCCCCAGCCCTTCCCCTCTCCCTCTCCCCCGCACACACACCTGGCACACTGATACACACGTACATGACTGACACCCCGCGACCGGCACTGACACACACATAATCAGTTGTACTGCCACACACAGACACACCCCACCGGCGTCACTGACACACACACACACACACCGCCAGATACTCATACACCGCCACTCCCACCCACCCCCCTCTGGCCCCCCCCCCCCCCCCACACACACACAGAGGCGGGGGCGGGGGAATGTAGTTTGTTGTTGTTGTTGTTATTTATTTATTTTTAGTTGCTTGAAGAAAATTAGAAATCTCAGTTGGACTGAAGTGTGGCATCTTGGAAATAATCATCAAAAGAATCATGGAATTCTAAAATTTTCATTTTCAGTTTGGTGCCAGTGTATTGGAACTGATTGATTGATTGATTGATATTGATTGATATGCAGTTTATTGGAATCAGAGTGTGTAGAACTGTGACAACGCTGACTATGCTTGGAAGGATTGTGAGCCAGTGTGGAAACGTGGTTTGTGGAAGAGTATAACAGCCGGTTAGAGATCCCATCACTTTTTTCGGCCCGGAGCAGTGACAATATCATAAACAAAAATTATAATCCGTTCTCTACCGCCCGCTCAGTTGTGTCTGTGAAGGCTCGGCACAGAAAGGCGGGGCCCAGCCCACACCTTCCGCCGTTTTTAACCTTCAGTTCCCCAGTCCAAGTGGGTGGAGTGAAAACAAACTGATGAATCGAAAGTAAATTGTCAGTTTTCCCAACGGAACACAGCGCCATGCCGAAACGGGGCCCCGAACCATAATCACTGCATGGCGAACTGATCCAACTCGGGTCCAACTCGAACCGATTCTGCCACGAGCAGTGCCTCCTCCGCGTGTGGAAGGTAAGAATGTTTAACTTTATTAAACTTGAGTGGGGTTTTTTTCCTCAATTTTTCTGAATTTTGTTATTGTTGTTTTAGAGAAGACCAAAGAAAAAGTACTCAAAACAATTTATACACTGAAGTGACTTGAAAACCCGCACCCCTGTTCCATTTCTTTTGGGGGAAAAAATCTGACAAAACATGCTCTCAGTTGTATACCATAGGCTTAGGACTGAGAAAACACTGTTTCCAAAATGTCTTTTCCTCGGTAATATTCATATACCCGACAATATGATGCCGCATATCAGCAGGCCTATTGACTAATGTATACGGGCTTCATCAAGAAAAAGATCATGAAGACATGATACCGATATGATAAATTATGGTACTATGATATGAAAGAGGGAGAGAGAGAAGGAGAAAGTCCTCAGTTGATCAAGAGGGAGAGAGAAAGAGGGAGAGAAAGACTGAGAGAGAATGAGGACAAAATGATAACATTTTTGATTTTACTGAGGAATGACATATAAGCGATCGATAGATCAGAGCTTAGTAGGCCCCCACAAGACAAACACAAACAAAGCAAATCATCAAACGTCAGTAATCAATTGTATCATGAAGAGAGATGACAGTGTATGAGTGAAATACTGAAACAAACCAAAAAATGTACTAATAAGAAAGACTGAGAAAGAAAGAAAAAAAACAAAAAAAAACGCGCGCTCTACGCTAGAGAGAACTGATGACAATGACAAATGTTTTATTGAGGGTAAACTGGATAAGCTTAAGCTTCTTTACACCATACTCTTACACTGTTTTAGTTGGATAAGTTAGTTATATATAGACTTCAAATACTGTTATCGGGGGTCGGGGGTCATATTACGACTGACAACAGTACATACGATTTTAATTTTTCAAGGTCATTGAATTTTATGTAATCTGTAGTAGTTATTTTCTTGGCTCTTGTAGAAAAGTGTGTATTTCACAGAAAACAGTCAGTGTCTTTGACCACGGTTAGTTTTGACGAAGACTGCTTGTTCGTGAGTTGATTCAGAGCCTGCCGGGCGCGCTGCTTCAAGTTAGGTTTTCTTTCGAGGACAATAAGTCTCGGTAATATTTCTTCTTTTCTTTGCCGCTTTTGTGAGTGTATTGCATTTTTCAGTTTTCTAGATTCTTCGTGGTAGCCATGGTCTTTAAGATAGTCTCTACATGTAGCCTGCCTCTTCAGTGTCTAACTATTCGTAATATCAAGCTGGTTTAGCCGGGAGTGTGTTTAACTCTTATAGTTTTCAGTAGGACATGTTTATTATATAGGTCTGCAAATACTTCGATTCAGTGTTCTGAAGAAAAAAAAGTTGCTAGATCGGGGTCTGTTATATGATGATCGGGAGAGAGAGAGAGAGAGAGAGAGAGAGAGAGAGAGAGAGAGAGAGAGAGAGAGACAGACAGACAGACAGACAGACAGACAGAGGAGACTGCAATACAAAGCGCCGCCCAGTCAGACGGAGAGAAGCAGAGTGTACATTTTCAATGCAAATGAACAAAGCCGGCAATCAGTGTCAGAAACTGAATGAACTTGATGACTAAACAAAAGCCACGGTATACAAATGAGAGAGGATATGTGAAGAGGGGAGACCACACACACACACACACACACACACACACACACAAAAACAAGGAAAAACAGAAAAAAAAGACTGAGAAAGAAAAGGTATCTGAGACGCGGCAGACAGTTAAAGAGAGAGACAGAGAGACTGTGAGAGAGACACAGAGAGACAAAGACAGAGAGAGAGAAAATTGAACTGAATTGAATAAATTTTATTTTCTGAGGATAATACATAAGCAAAATAATGCTTTTTTTCTTAGAGAGAGAGAGAGAACGTCACGTCTGTTCTGTACGTTCATCGCACAATCCTAATTCTTTTTCATGCGCCTATGAATATTCTGCGCCGCAGCTCGACAGGCCTTGATAACTGCACGAGCTGACTCTCTCTTCAGTGGAGGGGCGTCGGCGGCACGCTGCCTTCTGATTGGTCCAATTCGGGGGGCGCGTGCGGTCTGTCATGACAGCCGCAAAGAAGCCCGTGACCTCGTTCGAGCCAGCTGGTGTTTTCGAGGTTGGGGAAAGGTCGCTGCCCGCCGACTTTTATGCACTGGCAATGGGAAAAAACATATTCATTCATATTTGACTATTCACCATAGCATCCATGGATGCGGACAATAAAGATGTAACTGTGCACATATGTTACAGACTGGAATAACAAGCATTGTGCACAGCAAATTATTGCGAAGAGGAATATGCACACTCACGCACAGTTGTGCATGCCGTGTGCGTTTCACTATTCGCTAGTTTGCCTGGGGGGGGATAAGACCATAGTACGATCGGCAGGGAAGCGACAGTCAAGGTCGTAAAGGGAGCTAGATAGGGTTGGAAAACAACATGCAACAACAAATACAACGACAACAGCAACAGCAGCAACAAAACTAATGAGTAACACTACGGCTTACAAACAAACAGACACATAATTATGTGAAAGAATCAGCATGGTCTACGTCTGAGCCTGAGTGTAGATGCGTGCTTGATCATCGAACATTGTCGAATCAAGGATCGTGTAGTAGCGAAGTAATGTTACTGACAGTATGGTTCAGTGTAATTCATAAATTGTTTTTTGCAAACCGTCACGGCAAAATAGATTGAAATGAATAGTAGATAGATCGATAGATAGATATATTGATTACTTTTTTTTTTTTTTTTTTTAAATAACGCGGCTTCAGTATTTTGGTCGTGGATGGGACAGATAGATATAGATACATACATACATAAATAAATCGATGAATGAATGAACTTGTTAATTAATAAGGCGGCTTGAGTATTTTGGATGTGGATGGGATAGCGTGAATTCGCGCTTGAGGGGGTTATGGGTGTAATGGGGATAGTCAGCGATATTGAACGGTGGTGAAGCGAAAGGCCTGGTGGGCAGAATACGTCAAATGATCGAAGTTAATATTGAATGTTAAGAAATAAATTATGAATAAAACAAAAGGGGGGAAGATGACTCAATGAACAAATACAACAACAACAGCAACAACCCCCCCCTCACTCCCCCCCCAAAAAAAACAAAAACAAAAAAAAACAACAAAAAAAAACAACAACAACAAACAACAACAACAAAAAACACACACCCCAAAACAAACAAATAAAACAACAACAATAACAAAAACATACAACGCGACATTGACATACAGCGGCGTCATCCATTATAAACATTATCCAGTCATAGACACCTGCATGAGTGCCAGTATGGGTAATATTAGTAACTTAATGAAACTATTGTTAAAAGTCTGTAACAAAATGACTGAAATCAACAGCAACAAAAATCAAACGTAACTGAGTGATGCATTAAGCTTCTGTGGGTGCTTTTACTCCTTCAACAACCATGAAAACTAATGAATCCAGTCTCAGTTGACCTGGCTGCTGCTGTAAAATAACAATGACTTGATGATGATGGCAATTTCCAGAGTATAATTTCCCTTTTTATGTCATCATATACATTTCGCAACATCCATGGTGACCTTCAATTATTCATGACTTTCTCAAGTCACAGTAAATGTGGCACTTACGATACCCCCGGTAGTGATTATATACTGTTCAAATAAAGAAACGCAACAATGTTCAGAAGTCATTGTAATATAATTGCACACTACAGCCGGATTAGTTGAGTACGGCTTGTATACGATCAGGATTGTCAAGTGACTTGTAAGAAACAGGCATGCACACGCAGAGCATGCTGCAATTGCAAATTGTGAAGCCTGTGGTGAGAATGTCTCGTCTTTATTTGTGTGTGCTTCACATGGCGGTCATGTTTTTAATTGGGAATGCCGAAGAACTGTTTACTCACACCATGGCTATAAAACCCAGAAAAATTGCAGTCTGTCGAATCGGATTTGAATGTAAAAATTCGGCCAGTGCCAAAAATGCCCCGTCTGACGCCAGCACAACGAAACAACGCCATTGGCCGACTGCATGCTGGACAATCTCAAGCTGATGTCGCACGACATTTCAACGTGGCACGAAGCACCATCAGTCGGCTGTGGGCCAGACTGGAAGCCACTGGTGTCACAGCAGACAGACAATGCACTGGACAACCAAGAGCGAGGACAGCAGCCCAGGACCGCTTTATTCGCTTACAGTACTGTGAAACCGCTTCCTCGGCTTTCAGCCTCATCCACAGTCCAGGCACTGAATGGAGTGCCACATGTCTCCGACTAGACCATCCGCAATCGGCTGTACGCAGCTAGCCTGCACGCTCGACGTCCGGTCAGAGGACCTGTCCTCACAAGGCTCCACCGCTTAGACTGCCGCCAGTGGGCCACCGAGCGTCGCTTCTGGACACCAGCCCGTGACTGGAACCACGTGCTATTCAGTGACGAATCACAATACCTTCTGCAGCGTCACGACAGAATGAACGAACGCTATGGTGGTGGGGGTGTGATGGTCTGGGGCGCCATCAGTGACAATGGACGTAGTCAACTGGTGCGAGCTGACGGGGCTCTGAACGCCCAGCACTATGTGGCTGATATCCTGCAGCCTCGTGCTCTCCTAATTCATGTTTGGCCGCCCCACACGCCATTTTCATGCAGGATAATGCCAGACTGCACACGGCACGTTATACGCAGGCCTTCCTGGCTGTCAACAACGTTAACACACTGTCCTGGCCCTCACTGTCTCCAGATCTCAGTCCAACTGAGCACATGTGGGATGAGCTGGAAAGACGGCTCCACGCCAGGGTCAGCGCGCCGGAAAACTTGCAGGATCTGTTCCAGGCACTCGAAGAGGAGTGGCATACCATCCCACAACAAGTGATCACCCATCTCATCAGATCCATGTCTCGCCGGTGTCGAGCAGTCATTGCTGCCCAGGGTGGTCACACCCCCTACTGATTCTGACTTAGCTCACTGGACAGTTACTGTATAATTACCGCCACCTTTGAAACTGAACAAAATGCCAAAAAAGATTAACCTTCACGGTGTAGCCAGTTTGAACATTCTCGGTTCTTCCGTTATTTTTCTACAATTTTTTTCCGATTGGCAAAAAAATAAAGACCAGCTCAATGCAATGGGTTGTTGCGTTTCTTTTCTTTTTTTTTTTTCTCTTTTTTTTGAACAGTATATATATATCTTCTTCATTGTCTCGGTCTCAATGTCTAATATTGTACTCAGTTCACATGAATATCTCTACACTATTACAAACAAAACAAAACAAAACAAAACAAGCAAACAAACCGCTGGCAGACTATGTGTGACTATAGTAACAAGTAGGTCCTTTAATCTTGTCGTTTTAGAATGTAAGCTCTTTAAAGCAAATTCATTATCGATCTGTTAGTTTAAAAAAAAGTTGATGGACTTTGTTTTGAAAAAAAATTTGTCATTCGTTTTCACTGAGAAAACATGACCTGTCTATCAGTGTCACTGACCGTCTAATCGCGGCGCCCCGTTGCTGCCGTCTCAGAGTCTGTATGTCAATCTGATTCTTTCACTCAAGAAAGAAGAGAGAGAGAGAGAGAGAGAGAGAGAGAGAGAGAGAGAGAGAGAGAAGAAGAAGAGAGAAGAAGAAAAAGAAAGAAAAAAGTAATCATGAAGAAGAAGAAGAAGATTGCTATTATTATTATTATTATTATTATTATTATTATCATCGTCACCACCATCACTATCACTCTGATGATGGTGATGATCATGATCACTTTTGTTTGTTTGTTTCACGCTGACCATGCATGCATGCAATGAGTGAAAGAGTCAGATCGGCAGACATGAGTCAATGACATAGACAGGTCATGTTTTTGTTGTCGTTGTTTTGCTGTTGTTATCGTTATCATGATGATGTCAACATCACCATTATGCAAGGAAGACCAAGACAAGTGGGATTAATAAGAATATGAGTGGTCAGCCTCCTAAAGTATGCATGAACACACACACACACACACACACACACACAGAAACCCAGAAAACACTGATGCCAATCTCTCTCTCCCTCTGTGTGTGTGTGTGTGTGTGTGTGTGTGTGTGTGTGTGTGTGTGTGTGTGTGCGTATGCGTGTGTGTGTGTGTGTGTGTGTGTGTGTACTTACGCACACTGAATAGTTGATTTATTCATGCCCCCATCTACTTGTCTTCCTCTATATCATTGCCTTTTCACCCTTTTGCTATCGCACCTCCTTTACTCGCTCCCACGCAAATCACTCCAATGTTCTGATGAAAAAAAAAAGCAAAAAAAAAAAAAAGCGTGCCAGTGCTTATCTGTTATCCTCGAAGATATAGAATTTTGTCTTGCCTTGTCTTAATCTCCCTTTCCCAGGTATCGACTGCAAAATGTGTGTGTGTGTGTGTGTGTGTGTGTGTGTGTGTGTGTGTGTGTGTGCGCGCCGGGTGGTTAAAGCGTTGGACTTTCAATCTGAGGGTCCCGGGTTCGAATCTCGGTAACGGCGGAGATTTTTCCGATCTCCCAGGTCAACATATGTGCAGACCTGCTAGTGCCTGAACCCCCTTCTTGTGTATACGCATGCAGAAAATCAAATACGCACTTTAAAGATTCTGTAATCCATGTCAGTGTTCGGTGGGTTATGGAGACACGAAAATACCCAGCATGCATGAACCACGACAGAGTCATCGGCAAGTCGATGTTGGTCGTGTAACGGGAAGAAAGAAAGAAAAAAGAAAGTGTGTGTGTGTGTGTGTGTGTGTGTGTGTGTGTGTGTGTGTATTGTGCGTCAGTGCCTTTTATGGTTTTTTTTTTTTTTCATTTTCCGAATGTATTTCATTATCACTATGCTTATGCCTCTGTAGTATAGACCCCCTGCTCAAGGCAGGGACTGGATAAATAAATTACACCAGTGTGTTTATCAATTATCATCGGAAAAAACATGTCACACACCCACTGATCTAGGTCAGTGACACACCCCAATCGATCACTACCAAGGGAAATAAATCTCCAGCATGATTTTACTGTTGGGACAGTTACCCAAAACTTACATCCCCTCATCAAAAGAATTATACAGGTGACACGACACAAGGCTTGCACTGCTGACATATTCTGACTGAGTAACCTCTCTCTCTCTCCATACACACATGGAGGAAAAAGAAATCTTTTGCAGAAAAATGTGAAGTTTATCTAAAACATTAGTTGAAATATAGGTCAGTATAATAATTGAGATGGTTGGTTGACACTTTTATGACAACTTACAAATTAATAGTCTGTTCTTCAAACAAACAAACAAAGAAGAAGCATAGCAAAAAGTTCTAAAGATCATTGATCTTTTTTAACAGTTCGATCAGATTTTCTTTCAGTCTCTGCTTATTCAGATGGAGTTTCGGTGACACATTCTAATACATCTTCCTCACATTCTGATACATCTGTCTCTCTCTTTCCCCCTCTCCTGCTATTTTCTGCTTGCTTGTTTTTCTTGACATCTCTCTTGCCTTGTCTCTGACCACTTTACTCACCAGCCTCTCTTCCTCTTCCCCAAGCAACACTTCACACTGTACTATTCATGTTGCATGCTCTGGGTAAAGTTTTTCTATGAGCTTTGTTCCCTTATTTTTTTTTTAATTTATTTTTTTTGTAATCTAAATTCTTCTTTTTGCACGTATTGATTGTTGGTGTGTGTGTGTTCAGATCAAATCAAAATCAAAAACAATTTATTAATCCACATGGAAATTAAGTTGTGCAATCACAGGCTCGTTGTAAACACTGGCATAAAATCATCATGCACAACATAAGAAGAGATTAAAACTAGTCAAATAAGAATTCCCAATAGCTGACGATAGACTAACCCCCGCTCCGCACACACACATACTCATGTTAAGACAATAGGGTATTGCACAACAATATTTACAAATGAAAACATCCAACAATAAAAGGGTATAGATTACTAAAAATGACATGCGCGCACGCACGCACGCACACACATACACACACACACACACACACAGACCACACACACACACGTTAAGACCATAAGGTATTGTACAACAATACATTAATAAAAACATCAAGGGAATAAATCGTATATATAAGTAAAATGCACACACACACACACACACACACACACGCTCACACACACTTACAACGTATGCATGCACATATGTCACGCCAATTAAATTAGTATATTAACATTAAGATACATGAAATCCAAGTAAAATTAGAAAATAGTTAAAAATCATTTCCGATCACACACACACAGAAATGCTTGCCCGTGCTCATCCGCTCAGTCCCACATGCACGAATAATGTTGCATTTTGTCATACCAGTAAACGCCCTTGATAAAGACCAGTACTTGAAACCGGTCGGGGGCATCAAACAGTTTTTTGTCTTCCTTTTTTTTCTCTCTCTCTCTATATATATATATCGGGGGCATCAAACAGTTTTTTGTCTTCCTTCTCTCTCTCTCTCTATATATATATATACATATATATTAATGGTAACCTCTCCAAGTTCTTCGACGTATGCAGCGGTGTCAAACAAGGCTGTGTCCTCGCCCCCACCCTATTTGGAATCTTCTTTGCTCTTCTCCTGAGGCATGCATTCAGCACAGCGCAAGAAGGGATCTACCTGCGAACCAGATCAGATGGCAGGCTCTTCAATCTCGCCCGCCTCAGAGCAAGGACAAAAGTCCGCGAAGTCCTCATCAGAGACATGCTCTTTGCCGACGATGCTGCAGTTGTGACCCACACCCAGCGGGACTTGCGGTCACTCATGGACCGCTTCTCTCAGGCCTGAAAAGATTTCGGTCTGACCATCAGTCTCAAGAAGACAAATGTCCTAGGCCAAAACACGCCATCTCCACCAGCCATCACCATTGATGACAACGAGCTTGAAGTCATCCATCAATTCACTTACCTTGGGTCCACCTTCACCGACAACATCTCCCTTGACACCGAGATCGACAAGAGGATCGGGAAGGCAGCCACAACGCTAGCCCGCCTCACACAAAGAGCGTGGACAAATCCCACGCTGACCACGAAGACAAGGATGGCTGTATACAACGTCTGCGTCCTCAGCACCTTGCTGTATGGCAGTGAGGTGTGGACCACACATGCTCGTCAGGAGAAAAGGCTCAATACCTTCCACCTGAGAAGCCTACGGGGCGTACTCGGCATCTGCTGGCAAGACAAGGTGACAAACACGTACCGTAGGCTTGACTCACGCTGGCCTCCCGACCATGTATACCATGCTGAGACGGCGTCGGCTGCGCTGGCTGGGCCACGTTCGCCGCATGGAGGATGGTTGCATCCGAAAAGACATCCTTTTTTTTTTTTTTTTTTTGCCGCCCCATCATCTGCACCGTTTCAGTAGCACTACTCCCACGCCGCTCATTTAGATTCCCCCATACACGGCCACACCTGGGTTCGTCCGTCGCAGTTCCAGCGTCGGCAGTTCACAGGGAACCATCAATGTTAGGTCGCCAGGAGGCCACACACCAGAGGAGACCCTGCACTGCTGCTGAGTCACTTCGATGGTGTTCAGTGGTGCCTGTTATGTTTTTTTACGTACTTAGGACACCACCTACTAAGCCCCCTACTAACGACAATAATGGCTTAGTTGCGGAGCCAGACTGAGTGAGCGTCCCTTCCAGAGTGGAGACCGCCACCACGTCCCTCAAACAACAGCCCACCGTGAATCTGCCGACACTGACGACATTGACAGGACACACCCCAAGCATGGAAGTGGAAGTGTATTGAAACTGAGGTCACCATGAGAGCAGGGCATGAAAGGCCACAGACTTTGAGACTATTTTGTTTATATTGATGACGATGAAGGAGGAGGAGGATGACGATGATGATGACGATGTTGCTATGGAGGTCCATTTTGGTTTGGGACTGCGTGACAAGGCTGTACTCTACACTTCCTGTCATAATGATATCATATCCCGGCATTAACCAGGCCTGAGAGATACAGACACTTGCAGTGTTGGTCAGGTAATTAGAGCAACACACCCAAAGACACATCCTTTAAGTGGATGACACTTGACTGTGTGGTCCCAGTCTCCCCATTTAAGCCCACAGCACACTCAACTCTGGGTAGGAGCTGGCCACGGGCTGAAAAACCCACCTCCGCTGGGATTCGAACCCGCGTCCTCCCAGCTGACAGTCCGTGACGCTAACCACTTCGCCACGGCGGCTGGTGCCCAAAAGACATCCTTTATGGAGAGCTCGCCACGGGGCAGAGAAGCATCGGCCGCACACAGCAAAGATGATACAAAGACGTTTGCAAACGTGACATGAAGGCACTTGAGATCAACACTGAGTCCTGGGAGGACCTTGCAGATGACCGCAATGGATGGAGAAGCACTTTCAAGAATCAGCTACGGATTGGTGAGGGCAAACTGTCAGCTGCTGCAGCAGAAAAGTGAGCTCGCAGAAAAGGGACGACAGCCAACAGACCAGCATCAGCTTACACATGTGACTGCTGCGACAGAGACTGTCTCTCTCGCATCAGTCTTTACAGTCACAAGAGACGCTGCTTGGTCCAAGCAGACAGCCCAATTAAGACATGAGGTCGGATATACTCTATCCATGGTCAGCCATGACCAAAGGAGGCCTACTATCTCTCTCTCTATATATATATATATATGCAGAATATGGTTACCCTGTTTTACAGATTTAAAAAAAATTTTTTTTTTTTTTTTACTTGTATATGCTCGAGTTATCTGTAGCTGACAACCATGCAATAACAAACTGAGCTTGGTGTGTCTTCCCCAATACAATCAAGGTGTAGTGGAGGGGGAGAAAATAGTGGGGAGTGTGGGGTTTGATCCTGTGTGCCCAGATTCTCTCCCTTCCTTGGCAGGCATGTCAGCATAAGGTCAGCATCGCTGTCAGTCTCACTGACTGGCAGTCAGCATTGTGCCTTTGCTAGATGCCTTCACATGGACACTGCACACATACACATTCTTCTCACCACATGTCTACCATACCTCCACTCTCCAAACTACACACCGAACATCCCAGGAGTGAGGTACACGTGCACATTCTTTTACAAACAGTCTACCCCCCCACACCTCTACCATACCCTCGCTCTCCAAACTATACACCATACATCCCAGGAACTAGGTACATGTACACATTCTTTTACAAATGGTCCATACCCACAATTCTACCATACCCCTGCTCTCCAAACCACACACCATACATCCCAGGAACAAGGCACAGTCACCTGTGGTGGACCTCATTCTGCAATAGGCACTAAGGACTTCGCATTGCCTACCTTCCCACCCACCAATACAGAGGTGTTGCAAAATACAACAGCAAAAACCCCCACCATTAGTTTTTTGTGTTAATGCAGCTTATATGCGTAGATATATTTTATTATGCACACACAGTGCTAAAAGAGCAAATGCACACACACACACACACACACAGAGAAATACATAAGTGTGACAAGCAAGTATTTTAATTCAAAAATAAAGTTGAAGAAACAAGTGAATCATTTATTTCTAACTAACAGAAACGTAGAAAAAAAGAAAAGAAAAGAAAAAAAAGTTAGTCAAAAGAATACTTGAATGACTGTCTAATTATAATCATGAGCAAAGGGCACAATAAATAACATTTGACACCACTGTATAACAAACATTTGGTCCGAATTATAAGTTAGAACACATATATAGAACCACTGATTACACTTTTGATAAATACATGTAAATTGGTCATCTTTTTTTTTTTTTTTTATTGAAAAACTGTCGAAGAATATCTTTACCAATCACACACTCAACCATCTGGAAAAAGTTTCAAACACATGCTATATAAATACAAAGCGTCAAGCAATCAGAATTATCATGGTATTTTCTTTAAAAGAAGATAATGAGAACATTATCTGAAATGAACATATCTGATTCTATGATCTCAGTCTTTACTGTGAGCTGTTCAGTATCATTTATGAATACTGTTGAACAGGTAACAGTGAAAAAATGTAACACCACAAGAAAAATTCCTGAATGATGGCCTGCTCTTGTTCGCATTTGTTCATATCAGATTTCCAGGTGAAATTTGGGTCAGGTGCCCCAGGTGAAATTTGGGTCAGGTGTAATTCTCTGATGACAGCGCACCCCAGAACACAGCACCCTTTTTGTTTTTTCCTCTTTGGTCTGTGAGTCTTGCATTATGTTGGATTTCTGTAATGACGCTCTAACATTCTCTTTGGTCTGTGCTGAATTAATTTCCATTGTGGGACTCTCCCCTTTGGTTCATGGATCTTTGTGGTCACCTGATGGGAGAGTAACCTCCCCCACCCTCATCCCCCTCCCTCAACCCCCTACAACCCTACTTCAATAAAAACTGAAGACTTCCCCCCTAAACTTTGAATAACTGTTAATTATGTGGTGTTGTAAATTCAGAACCAGTGTAAGAAAGCATAAATGCATTTTTTTTTTTATACAACAGATGGGTTTATGATCTGTTCATCTTTTCTCCATGCAAAATTGTAAATCATATTTGAAAATGATCAGCATGCTACAGTGCCAAACTTAAATACAATATTTACATGGAATTGGACTGAAAATCATATTAGACTAGAACAGCATAAAGTCAGGGGCTTAGTAAGTGGATTTCAATCACCTCTGAAACACAATGGTTAATCATATCAAAACTGTAAGCATGTGTAAAAATATAAAGAACCATGGATGAGCAAAAGAACCCACTTGAGTCGTCAACATGGATAATATTGCACAAAGATATCCAAATGATGAACTAGAAGCACAAAGTTACATCACTGCTGATACAGCCCATACAAACATTAGTTGCAAACACTAACATCAAGTATTAATCTTGTACTGTGTGAAGGGAGGAACGTAATGGGGGACAACAGTAAAGCCCCAGAAAGCACATGATGTTATCAACTATGTGAAAACTGCGGTATTAACCAACAAAAATGCAGGATTCGGTTATACTGAAGAAATCATCAGTCCTGTTTGGTGTGATGGAATAGTCAATATTTGGGTTTAACTTTTGGTCCTGAAGTTAATGAAAAAGGAAACTGTAAAAAGCAGACATCCCCAAAATTAAGAATAAATAGACAGTCTCTTGACTGCAGTTTTATCACACACACAGTTTGCTGCACAATTTATTGTTTGTTATTTTGTACAATATATTACTGTGATGGAGATTATGCCACCTGCATTTATGAAGGACTTTATGCTGCTAAACACCATAGGTACTGACTTATCATTCTAATTTAATGTTTTCAGCTTTATGTATGATTTCTAACTGTTTGCAATCTCTGGGTGTAAATATTTACAGCATCTTCAAGTATGGTGACACTTACTGAACAAAACAAAGTATAGATCTCATCAACATCATTGATATCCAGTCAGTGGAGCAGACAGTTTGGATAAACTGCATGGTGGACTCAAAGATGTAGCTGCAGAGATAGCATCTGGTTTGTTTTTCAAATCCATTCTCAATTTTTTTTATTTTTTTTTTTTATATAGCCTAAATACCAAATTTATACTAAACCATTCTCAAATTGTGTGAAAAAAATCTTTAAATCCTCAATCTGTGTCAAACGATTTCAAATCTTTGTAGCCAAATTTAGGACCGAACGTTTTCAAAGATACATACATATTTTTTACATGCACATATGCACAAAAAGAAAAAAGAAAAAAAAAAAAAGAAAAAGAAAGAAAGAAAAAAAGCTGTATTCTTAACAAAATCCCCAATACTGAATCCTTTGGAAGACATTCACATAATACATATTTAAAAAATGCTTTGAGCAATATATTCTATTATTGCCTGCATAATGGAAGACATTGTGCAACAATGACTTTATCAGTTACAAACAGGATACACAGAATTCATAGGCAGTCACTAAATTTCCTCAACTTTTCAAACGTCTGCTATTCGTTTTCAGTTCCACATAAAAATTATCTTAATTTCAGAAAAAAAGGTTTTCTGAACATCCATGGATAGTCTCAAGCCATTCAAACTACATACAGAAGTGCAATGTGTATATCTATCAATGCGGCATACCCTAAACACTGCAAAACTGATATGTCAGAAAAAAAAAGGCACAGTATCAAAAATGTGTACATGGTTTCAATAAAAATGTATATATATATTTTCTCTTCCATCAAACCATCCACACTGCATATCTAGTGATCAGGAAATCATCAAGAGATTAACAATTAATGTTTAAAATGGAAGTATGGACATTGTTCCCTGGTTTTGCATTCCACAGGTTAAAAAGAAAACAAAAAAGACTTAACACATGGCAGCAATTGTCATGTATTTTCAAATGTTCAGTCTCATGACCTTCCATATTTATCATGCAACCCATTTTTGACTGACAAAAGCAAGGTTAGTGATTTTTGTTGCTTTTCAACTCAAACTCACTGACTGCTGGATATATCATATCCTACTTTTTGTTTTATAATGATTTTTTTTTCTTTTTATATTACCTACATGGTTCAAACAGACCACACACAACTTTCTGTTCAACAATAGTTTATGTATTCAGCTTGTGCTTGAGAATAATTCATTTCACTTGTGTTACCAATCCAACTTGTGTTAGACAGTTACTTATTTTCCTTACAATACTTACACAACTTCTATTTTTTAACAATGATTTATATTCCTGTGTTCCAAATCCAACTTCTGTGTTTTAATGATTTACTTATTGTCTTACCTGTCCAACCTCTGTGTTTGACAATGACTCATTTCCCTTGCGTTACAAACCCAACATCTATCTTTTGACATTTACCTGTTCAACTTCTGTGTTTGAAATCGATCATTTCCTTTCAGTATCCATCAACAATGAGTTATTTCCCCTGCGTTACAAGTCTAACTTCTGTGTTTGACAATGATTATTTCCTTTCAGTATCCATTAACAATGAGTTATTTCCCTTGTGATACCAGTCTCTGTCACCAGACTTCTGTGTTTGACGATTAATTCCCTTCAGTATCCATTTACAATAACTATTTCTTTTGTGTTACCAGTATAACTGAAGTGTTTGACAATGACTTATTTCTCTGGCGTTACCTGTCCAACCTCTATGTTCAACAATGATTTGTTTCTCTTGTCTTCCCAATCCAGCTTCTCAGTTTGACAATGCTTCATTTCCCCTGCACTGACTGTATATCTCATGTTATTTTCAGGAATAATCTATGAAGTCCTGTGTTCGGTGCTCCTGCAGTTCCCTTCTGCTGCCATTAAGGTTCTTTTCACCCAGTTCTCTCTTTCAGATGACCAACATTTTCACACAGTCTATTTCAGACATATTTACTGTCAAGACTACGGTACTTCTTCAGGTTACAAAAGCTGTTGTTGTTTTTGGTGTTGTTGTTTTCTTCACCAAAAAAATCTCTGATTGACTCTCATAGCTGAAATGCTAACTTTCTATTTATGGATACTTTTGTTAATTTCAAAAGTCTACCTCCAGCTGTTGCTCTCCTTTTCTAAAACTGACATGTCAACACCATCAATGTCTGCATGCTGAAGAATAACCTTCATCTCGATTTCAGCTCATGAAAAATCAATCTATTAAAATTAAAAAGTACTGGTGAAAAAAGATCTAAACAGTTTTCTGCTTACAAAAAAAACAAAACAAAACAAAAAACAAAACAAAAAAAAACAACCCATTCTACAGGTGTCAATTTTTCCTCTGGTCAACTCAGTATCTTTCATTCTTATATACGAGTTACTTTGACCATAATCTATATGACTTGGGCAAAACCATCTTTCATACACATCTAACTTACTCCATTGAAACCTATGGATTAGAACCACATGCACACATTACACACCTACAGACAGCAATTCACAATTTCATCAAAATGTCAGATAAAGTCTAGGATCTACACACCAATTCAATCCCATTTTTTAAACTGCTGGGTTAACTGGAAAACACATGATTTCAAGGGAAACATTACCATCATGATCCACTTATGAAAACTTAAACCGACCAGAAAAATGATTTGAATGGATTTCTTCTTATAACATGGATATATATATATATATATATATATATATATATGTGTGTGTGTGTGTGTGTGTGTGTGTGCTTGTGGGGTAGAGTGTGTGGTGCGTATTGTGTGTGTGTGTGTGTGTGTGTGTGTGTGTGTCTGCCAATACAGAGAGTCCGTGAGGGTGTGGGTTCGAATCCCGCTCTCGCCCTTTCTCCTAAGTTTGACTGGAAAATCAAACTGAGCGTCTAGTCTTTCGGATGAGACGATAAACCGAGGTCCCGTGTGCAGCACGCACTTGGCGCACTGAAAAAGAACCCATGGCAACGAGAGTGTTGTCCTCTGGCGAAATTACGTAAAATGAAATCCACTTTCATAGGTACACAAATATGTAAGCATGCACTCAAGGCCTGACTAAGCGCGTTGGGTTATGCTGCTGGTCAGGCATCTGCTCAACAGATGTGGTGTAGCGTGTATGGATTTGTCCGAACGCAGTGACGCCTCCTTGAGAAACTGAAACTGAAACTGAAACTGTGTGTGTGTGTGTGTGTTTGAGTGAGTGAGTGAGTGTGTGGTGTGTGTGACTGTAAATATATATATATATGTGTGTGACCACGCATGTCTGTGAGAGTGGCAGATAAAAACCAGAAAAAACAAACAAACCTGAATCCATACTTCTACACATCCGAACATGAAGCACTCACATCAAGAAGGAAAAAGAAAATTTCCTACCCAGATCACAGAAGAATACTGTACAAGTCAGGAAAACGAAAAACACCAACAAGTATTACTTTAGACAACACACAGAACAAGTATTACTTTAGACAACACAAAGAACAAGTATTACTTTAGACAAAACAAAGATCAAACCAACCAACAAACAAAAGACACTAAAACAGACGACTCCAGCCAGCCTTTTGAGGTGTGCATGCTGTCCTGTTTCTTCCTTCCTTCCTCGTTGCCTGCAGCCCAGCCAGCCACACAGCCCTGGGCCATCACTGTCAGCTGGGCTGGCTCAGCTGGGCAGTGTGTCAGCGTTCTGCCGGCCTAGTCCACTTTGCTGGAGGACACCACTCGCTGCACAGCCTCATCCTTGATCAGCTGCTCTGCTGTGTCTTGGGCTGCAACACACAGTAGAACTCATGGTGACACTCAATTCATGGTGACACAACTCATGCTGTGTCTTGGGCTGCAACACACAGTAGAACTCATGGTGACACTCAAATCATGGTGACACACAACTCATGCTGTGTCTTGGGCTGCAACACACAGCACAACTGATGGTGACACTCAGATCATGGTGACACAGCTCATGGTGATACAACTCATGGTGACAACTGATGTTGACACAGCTCACGGTGACACAGCTCACGGTGACACAGCTCATGGTGACACAGCTCATGGTGACACAAAAATGTGGTGACATGGTGACACAGCTCATGATGACACAACTGATGGTGACACAACTCACAGTGACACAGCTTGTGGTGACAACTGATGGTGAGACAGCTCATGGTGACAAGTCATGTTGACACAACTCATGATCTGCTGAAAACATGACAAAACTGATGACTTTATGACCAAAAAATGATTGCTGACAAAATGAACAATGACAGCCTTTACAAACAGACAGCACAGCAGAAATCATGGCGACACATCTCATGACTCTACAGTCCACAGTTAATAAGAAGACAAAAGATGATGACTTTGCATACAACATGATGACAAAATCGATGACTTTGGAAAATACCGCAAAGAAAAAAGCGATGACTTTGCTGACTGCTGACTTTACTTAGAGATAGCATAATGGCAAAACTGATGACTTTGTGAAAATGACAACAAAACTGATCGCTACAGACAACTTGGAAAAAAAGATGACCTTACTGACAACTTGATGACAAAACGGATCACTTAACAAGTTAACAGACAATGACAACAAAACTGATGTCTGAATAAATGACAACAAAATTGATGACTTTGCAGACAGCATGGTGACAAACACTGATGACAGTGCAAACAGCACAAAGAAAATTTTTTTCAGAAAACACAATGACAAAACTGATGATTTTACAAGCAAAAATGATGACTTTGCTGATGATACTATAAAAAAAAGAAGAAGAAAAGAAAAAAAAAGAAAACTGATGAGTTTGCAGACAACTTGAAGATAACATTTGCAGACATGACAAAACTGATGACTTTGCAAACAAACTTGTATACAAAACTGATGATGTCACAGACAACACCTCAGCAAAACTCTGCAGATACCATGAAGGCAGTGCTGATGATTTTGTACACATCATGATCATGAAAACAGAATGAAGACTTTGTACAAGACAAGACAAGACACATCTGCTGACTTTTCTGAGAGAGAGAGAGAGAGAGAACGAACGATTTATTCAATATAAGGCCATTGCCCCATTTGAAGGGGTTAAACAAAAGTAAAGAAAATTTTCTACCTTATATAATGTTATGAATATTGTTAACATACAAATAACATACGGACACAAAAGTATTGCGTGAACAAGTAAATACTCAGATTCCAAGAGAAAAACAACAAAACGAACAAGCAACAAAAAGCAATCGTCTTTGCCTTACTCTCTGACATCTCTATGGAATAGAGAAAGAGAGAGAGAGAGAGAGAGAGAGAGAGAGAGAGAGAGAGAGAGAGAGAGAGAGAGAATAGGAAATTTCCATCATAGAATTTCTGGCAGGTGCGTATAATACTATTTCACAACTGAGAACAGTCTCATGGCAAGTAAAGAGGTAAGAACTTTTCACTGATAAACATACTGGTCAGTGAGAAGCAAAGAGGATAGTAATTCACCCAGTGTTCAGACACGCAGCAGACTGCACAAAATGTACAGTGCACACAATGACATGTATTACACACAATACTGTACACTGCACACAATACTGTGTGTTGCACACAATACTGTATATTGCACATAATACTGTGTGTTGCACACAATACTGTATATTGCACACAATACTGTGTGTTACACACAATACTGTACATTGCACACACTACCAGGTCGAGCACACAAAATACTGTGCATTTGCACACAATGACATGTATTACAAACAATACTGTGTGCTGCACACAATACAGTGTAGTTCACACAATAATGTCAATAATATCTTGACATGTACAGCACACCATACACAGCAGATAAATTCACACAAGCTTCCTGATCTAATACCTTGACAAGCACAGCACACCGTATACTGCTGATGAATTTAAACAAATGTCCTGCTTTAATACCTTGTCATGTACAGCACACCATACACTACCGATCAATTTACACAAGTGTCGTGATCTAATACCTTGACATGTACAGCACACCATACACTGCCGATAAATTCACACACGCTTCCTGATCTATTATTTTGACATGTACAGTACACCATACACTGCTGATAAATTTACACAAGCGTCATCCTCTAATACCTTGACATGTACAGCGCACCATACACTGCAGATAAACTGACACAAGTTTCCTGATGCCTACAAACAGCTGTAGCATGTGACACCATGTGACAGTGAAAGTTCGCTTGATGGGCATCACACTATCATTAAGGATTCAGGAGAATTTTTTCAGTTTTACTTTTTCATTAATTGGATCTCAAAATTAAATCAAGCGATTGCAGCCCATGATGTCAAAAAAGGCAATCTGTCTGGTGTCGTTTATGGCATTCTGTGTTTCAGTTCTTTGTAGAACTTTCTGAGCGAGTGTGTACCTGTGCATGCTGAGTGTTTTGATATGTTTGTGGATTTATATATTGTCTTTAATTCACTTTGTGTGTGTGTGTGTGTGTGAGCGCACGCGCGTGAGCGTGTTTGTGTGTTATGTGTGTGTGGGATGTGTGTGTGCTGTGTGCATGTATGTGCGCACATTTGCATGTGTTAGTGGATTTATTTATTCATTTTTTTCTTCTTTTTTTTGGCTTCAGTTGCATGCAGGTTATGGAGCACCAGGACATTCTTTTATCATTATCATTTTTTTTTTTAGCGCTTCACATGCCTGCTCTGTGTGTGTGTGTGTGTGTTGTGGGTGTGTGTGTGTTAACACAAGTATGTATACATGCATATGCATACGTGTGCGTGATGCCTATTTTTAAAACAAAAGTGCAAAAAGAAGTCATCATTTTCAAGATCTAACTCTTTCTCTCTCTCTCTCTCTCTCTCACGAACACACACACACACACACACAATCCTTTCCCCATTTGTCCTCTCTCAAAAGTCAAATAATTCCTTGACATCATCCAAATTGCTGACAAGTTAAAAAACAAAAGAAGAAGAAGAAGAAGAAGGAAAAAAAAAAGAAACCCATTGTCATAACCCTTCGACCTTTTAGCTGAGGCGAAAAAGGTGGACTGACATAAGGCAAGGGACAGATAACCTATCAGTACTACACCCCTCCACACCCACACTCCCTCTCCAGCCAATCCTCATGATGACGCTGACGTGATTTTGTTAAGTCACCACCTGAGGTCATGTCGCTGAAATATTCTTCTGTACTTTGGACTCTGAATGTGGCTACACTCCCTGAATACAATGTGGTGAACCTGGAAGACAGGTAAAGTAAAGGGGGAAAAAACAACACATCCCCCCTCAAATCACACACACACACACATACATAAAAAACAAACACACACGTGCAAACAGTAACAGATGTTTGTACTCTTCTGGAATGATATATCTGGTTTTTTTTTTTTACAGTGTTGTTTTTGCACGCCCTGAATTGTGACACATGTGTTGTGTGTGTGTGTGTGTGTGTGTGTGTGTGTGTGTGTGTGTGTGTGTGTCTGTATTTTCATATCTGCGTGTGTGTAAGCGTGCATGTGTCTGTATAAGTGTGTGTGTGTGTGTGTGTGTGTGTGTGTGTGTGTGTGTGTGTGTGTGTGTGTGTGTGTGTGTGTGTGTGTGTGTATGTGTGAGAGAGCATGCATGTGCTTGTATAAATGTGAGTGTGTGTGTGTGTGTATGTGTATGTGTGTGTATGTGTGTGTGTGTGTGTGTGTGCACGCACGCACACAAACATGCTTGTGTGTATGCATGTGTGTACACAGTGGAGTACTTGGTTATTTTGTGTCAGCGACATGTTACAAGTGCATGTGCGCATCTCCACAGATAGCCATTAGAATACACAGTATGTACAAACATGTACATGAATGTGTGAGTGCTCTTGTACATAAGCACCAGACAAATGAGAGAGAAAGTGAGAGTGAGTGTATGTATGCTCTCTTGATAAAGGATATGAAGAAACCAAAACTGAAAATCTTTTTTTCACTTAAAGTTTTATGTCTTGGTAACAGCAGTTACTAAAGCATTTGAAAAAAAAAAAATTAAAAAGGAAACAAAGAAAAAAGCAAAGTGCAGACAAGAGGAAAGATAAAACAGGAGAAAAATATAACAACCCAACAAAACCCCGAAGCAAACTAAAAACCTAACATAAAATAACAACAGCTGCAACAAAAAAAACACAACAAAAAACCAAACAAAACAAAACTAAACACCTCCTGTAAGAACTTTGCAAATAATGAGACTGAAATCCCTTTACAAACACAAAAACAGTATGATATACATATGCTAACAGAAAAAATGGCTTCAAAGTAATGACCAAAACAAAAAAAACAAAAACAAACAAACAAAAAACCCCACACCACCAACAAACCAAAAAAAAAGCAAAATTTATAAGTAGTCATTATTGAGAGAGAGAGAGAGAGATAGAGAGAGAGAGAGAGAGAGAGAGAGAGAGAGAGAGAGAGTATTACGACCCCAAACAGACAGCATCCACAAATACACCGTTATTAATTTTAACCCTTTCCATGTCGTCACAAAAAAGAGCTGGACTTAGCTTTAGCCAGTTCCTTCATATAAACAGATCCACAAAACGTCTAATATCTTTCAGCGATGGTCTAATTCCTAATTATACAGTTTACAATTATTTCACATATCCTGTAACTTTTTTGTGCAGTCGGGATTTTTTTAAATCCTTACATTTAACTTTATATAAAAAAAAGGTCACTATCTGAGTGTCATTCTGATATCTAAAAAAAAAAGCTCATAATTAAAGCCATCAATATGATATTCATTAAAAAAAAGTCACTATCTGAGTCATCAATTTGATATTTATCCAAAAAAAAACACACCAAAGGTATCTATCTGAGTTATCAGTTTGATATTTACAAACAAAGAAGAAAAGAAAAAAAAAAAAGGTCACTATCTAAGTCATCAGTTTGATATTTACAAAAAAGGTCACTATCTGAGTCATCAGTTTAATATTTCTGCATACTTTTAAAAATTTACTTCTGTGCTGTTCAACAGATCCTCATCAATGTATTTTCAGAGCTTTTGTTAAGCAGTCAGTGTTTATCAAGCACTATGAGAACCAAGCAGAATGATGAAAAGGATTAAAGATCTCTATAGGCGTTATTAGAAATGAGCAGTGTTTGAAAAGATAACCACAACCAATGAAGCTTTTTCTTTTCCTCCCTCAGTCACTGCATTAGCTGCAGTGAGTTCTGATATGTGTGGACACTCACCCTTCGACACAGCTTCCTGGGCCAAACCTGACACTGTCCGGTCAACAGGAACACAAAATGGTAAATACAAGCATGGACACGTATGCACATCAATCTATCTATCTCTCACTCCCTCTCTCTCTGTCTATATATTATATGTCTATCTATCAATGTATCTCTCACTCTCTCTGTCTAGATATGTCTATATATCTATGTATAAAGTATATATCTCTCATATGCAGGTACCATACAAACTGATTATCATGCACATTTAAGCTCACAAACATGTGTGTTCAGAAAGACACACTCACACACACTCGTTGAGTAAGAAAATATTTGTTTGAGTGACACTAGCATGCCAAATATCACAAATATGATTACCTGTTTCAAAGAAATTATACATGCAGTATTTGCATATATGAGCATGCATAAAAAACAACAACAGAAGCCTAATTTCACTGATGTGTGATTTATAACATTCATATTCAAGGGTGAAAAAAATCAATAAAAGCTTTCACAAGACTGACTAATAAAATGACATATAAGAAGAAGAAAAACAAGACTTCAGACAAACAACCTGTTCATGTAAATCTGTGAGACTAAGAGTAAGACACAGGCACTCACAAAGAAAACAAAATACAAAGCAAGCAGCTGTTCTTAATTCAAAATGTAAAAACCATAGTACAGATAAGATTTCCTAAATATTTTTCAAATGGTTATTGTTAACGTTTTTTAGGTGAGGAAAAAAACAACTGAAGAAGACTACTATTCATCCAAATGAGCATCCATTGCAGCTGTGATGGTATTTGCTCATTGATTTATATTAAAAACAACAACAAAACCACATCACAATCAGCCTTGAACAGTTGAAGATAAACACCTAACTTTGGAGTGTGACCCCAGTCTGTATCCTATTGACTTCAGAGGTTGAGAGAGAGAGAGAGAGGGGGGGGGGGGGGGAGGGGAGATAGAGACAGACAGAGAGGCTGACAGAGAGAGAGAGAGAGAGAGAGGGGGTGGGGGGGGTAGGGGAGACAGAGAGGTTGGCAGAGAGGCTGACAGAGACAGAGACACAGAGAGAGAGAGACAGACAGACAGACAGAGACAGACAGACAGACAGACAGATGGACGAACAGCAAGGGCTGACTCAGAGGCACATGTAACCAGATGTTAATATATATAGCCTGGCAATCAATACTCAGCTAGGCTGTACATCAGCACAACAGCAGCACTGAAAACCCTGTACCCTGCCTTGCTCACACCACATGGCAGCTGTATGTGTGCTCTCACACTTGTAGGACCTGATGAGCACTGAACACCAACAAGTGCCTGGCTGGTGGAATGTAGTAATACTCACTATAGTAGCAGTAGTAGTGGTGGTAGTGGTAGTAACAGCAGTATTGTAAGTGACAGTAGTTGTCGTAGTAGTAGCAATAGTAGGAAAAGCAGTACTGATTTGCTATTGTCAGTGGAGTGGTAGGTATGCCAGAGGGCAAATGTTAAAAATTCTGTTTCCGTCATTCACATTAATTACTACCACCTCCCACCTCACCCCACCCCACCTGTCCACATCTTCCACAAACACTCACTCACACAAAAGTATGTGCAAACATGTACACACACACACACACACACACAAAGGCTGATGATGTCATTCTTCATAAAAAGACATTTTAAACTGAAGGATGAACACGCACATACATCTGAACATGATCATGCAAACACACAACTGTTTACTGATTCATGCATGATGCTTATGCTCATATTAGTTGTTAGACACACACACATACGCATACCTTCAGTTAGCTGATACACATCAATCTTCCCTCCCAACATTTATATTAGAAACAAAGAAGAAGAAGAAGAAGAAGAAGAAGAAGAAGAAATGATTATTGCATGTTGTAATTAAAACCCTGAAATTTACAACAGTCAACCTGTGGATAAAGCTTCACCCAAAAAATAGACACATAAAGAGTACACACCAGATGTGGGGTCACATGTGTTCCACCCAGATGTGAGAGATTCAGACACTCACAGTATCGGTTAACACAAATATCAGTGCAACATTCAGAGATAGCGACACTAAGCTATAGTGTGTACACACACACACACACACACACACACACACACACGTAAATTACAATGTGACTCTGACAGGAAGAAAGACCTAACAAGGACAGATGCTTTCCTGATGTGTCAGATCAAGCAGGACACTGACATCTTGCTCAGCATTGCCCTTTTTGCTTTGCTCTGCTCAGACAGATGATGCTGTGCTTCTTTTCTTTTCTTTCTTTTTACATTCATACTTTTTTGTTTGTTTGAACAAGAAAATCACCAAAGAACATGATAAGAATAAGAAAAAGAAAAAAAAAAGGGATAAAGATATTCAAATTTTTTGGTCAAAAGAAAGAAAAAAAAAAGAAGAAAAAAAAAGAAAAGATAAAAACACCCATTTTTTTGTGTGTGCCAGTATAGACCTCTGAATGATATATTTACATCTAAATATATATATAAATCAACCAAGCAAAGTATTGACTGCCAGGATATATATTTACATCTGGTTACATGTGCCATTGAGTCAGCCCTTATTGCCTCTGTCTGTCTGTCAACCTCTCTGCCTCCCTACCCACCCCTCTCTCTCTCACTATATATATATATATATATATAAATATAAAATAGAGAGAGAGAATTATATATATACATATATATATATATATATAGAGAGAGAGAGAGAGCGAGAGAGAGAGAGAGAGAGAGAGAGAAAGAGATTATATATATATATATATGAGAGAGAGAGAGAGAGAGAGAGAGAGAGAAAATATATTCATACAGTGAGTGCCCCATCCACCTTCATGTATCACTGAGATGTATGTGTATATGAATGCGTGTTTTAGCTGAATGTGATTATCAAAGGCAGTGTCTTATTTGTAATGTGCGCACCATATTCTGATTATTGATATATTTACAACCCTTTACTTTATTTCAGTTTTATTTATTTTCTTACTAAATAATGTTACTTATAAAATTTATATTTGCTTAGATTTCTTTATATAAAATATGTATTCTTTTTATCTTTAGTTTGGTATCTTTACAAATTACAATCCACATACCTGAGCATAATATCTATGTATTATATGTAGCTTAATCATGTATGAGCTTATAGTTATACAGTGTTAAGCGTGTATTTATATCACACCAGTGTTCTTGTTGAAATGTGGGAGCATGATTAAACTTTCGTGTTGTTCTGTGACTGTTAACACCTCATGTCCATTTCAATGCTGCCTTCTGATTAGCAGATGTGTCAACAACTCCTCTTCCAGAGATGATGAAACAACGGTTTAACACGATAATGAAGTGCTCTTTGATGTGGTGTAATTTAATAATAACAATAATGTATCATACTTATGTGGCGCAAAGTCCCCATAGATGGGTTCTAAGCGCCTGAAACAGTACATAATACAATAGTGTATTATACCATACAAGAGCACATGAAGACATAGAAGTGAGAAAACAAAATCTGTATCCACCAATATAACACTACAAACTGCAGATATATAAATAATCGCAGGAAAAGGGCACAAAACACACACACACACATATACACACACACACACGTGTGCATGCTTAAACGCCAAGCCACAAAGCACACACACCACAGGAATACTACAATGGAGGGGTGGACAAAAGGGGGAGTGTAGAGTGTGGGAGGAGACAAAGAACTATGCTTCGTTACATCCAAACCATTCTGAACAGGTGGGTTTTCAGTTCACTTTTGAAAAGAAGACAGAGCTGGTGAGTGCCAGAGATCCAGAGGAACAGAACTCCAAATATGCATGCTGTGAGCCACCCACCTTCATTGATGGCCTCCCTGGCGTCGTCCAACGCCTTGTCGATGTTGCTCTGGTGTCGCAGGATGAAGGGGCGGATGAAGCGGTAGTACAGGGTGCTGGAGCCGTTCCAGGCGGTGGGGGCAAAGCACCAGATCAGGAACAGGCACTGTCACCACACATGTTGTGATGTATCAGTGGTGTAAAGTGATTTATCATTCATTGCGACATTTATACAGTAATTTATAGTCTATCAGCAATAAATTTATTGCCTGCCTTGAGTAGTACCAGATCAGAAACAAACACTGCAACACCAAATGTGTTCATGTAGACCATGCTGATGCTTCACATGTTTCACCTGCACTGAGTAGCATTCTGTGGTGTTCATGGTGATTCCCCCTTCCTACTCCCAAGTTCCCCTCTGCACACACTGACACAAACACTAACATGCATACACACACTAACATGCATACACACACTAACATACACACACACACACAAACATGCATAAACACAACAGCACACACAACATACAAATTAAACACAAACTAACATGCACATATTCAACAACTCACACACACTTACATACACACCGAAAGCAGGCAGAACTGTTTATAAATAAAAAACTGATTTCAAGTTTGGGACAGGGTATGTCTCAGAGACATTTAAGACAGCACTGGCATGCAAAAGAACACAGCACTGGCTTCAGTACCACAAACCAACCTTAGTCACTCTCACATACACATGAAAGGACACTGCACTTCCTTCAGTACCACAAACCAACCTCAGTTACTCTCTCACACATGCACATTAATTGAGGTGAATGACCTCTTGGCTTGTGACCTAAAAGACAAGTTTCCCAGTGCTGGCATCTTAGTGTTATCAAGATAACATATGTAGGAGTAGATCATACTTTACACATATATCGTGTATAATCTACTCCTAGATATATTATGTGTGATCTATACCTACATATATCAGCATAAATGTGTGTTACATGTGATCTATTATTAAGGTCTTACTGTTGGAGGGGTGGAGTCCTGATGTGCATCATTTATCTGTGTATTATGTATGATCTGCCCAGATAGTTGCCTCCTCTGCTGTTTTGATAGTCAGTCACACACAACTACCACACATTATATATCATGTATGCATATGATCTGCCCAGATAGTCGGGACAGCTGTTGCCTCCTCTGCTGTTGTGATGGTCAATCAGACACGACTGACTATGATACATTATATATAATCAACTCCCATGTATCTCATCCATCATACTTGATCCATTCCTTGCCCACCTTGAGGAGCCAGTAGAAAGGGATCCAGAAGAGGAGGATGTCAGCAAAGAACTCCACCAGGCTGAAGACACTGTACACCACCCAGTATGTCAGCCACTTGGTGTCATCCTCCTTGTCCTCGCTCTCTATCGCTTTGATCCTGAAAACATATCACAGGTTGTTTTATCATTCTGTTTGCCACTTACTTCATTTATATCTTCAGATCAGTTTCCCCAAAAGGCATCACTGCAGTTAGACAAATCAATATATGCCACACTGCACCTGCTAGGCAGATGCCTGACCAGCAGTATAACCCAATGCACTTAGTCAAGACCTTGAGTGCATGCATGTATACATCACATTATGATTATTTGTGTAACTATCAGAGTGGATTTCTTCTAATTTTTTTGCCAGAGGACAACACTTTTGCCATGGATTCTTCATGCTGCACATGGAACCTTGGTTTATCATCTTATCCGAATGACTTGATGATCAGTTTGATTTTTCCAATTAAACTTGGGAGAAAGTGTGAGACTGTGATTCAGACCCAGACCCTCACAGACACTGAACTGGTAGATAAGCATCTCAACCATTCTGCCACCTTCCTCCCTTCATTTACAAATGCAAATTAAATACAACACAGCCAGACAATGAGAATTTTCAGAAGGCCCGAAACAATTACTTCTATAAATCAGAAAAATATTCAAACATTTGATGGAGTAAAAAAATAATTGGAACTACATACAATATTATTGTCCACACCAAAGACTTGTTGAACATGACTTGTGATTTTTTTTCTGCGTTACCTGCACTGTTTCCAAAAGGATATATATATCTATATTCATAGCTCTCTCTCTCCTCTCTCTCTGTGTATAAAAGTGCCTGCTTACCTTGTATACATGTGATTGTTCTGCATTGCTGACAAGCTGTGTGTACTGAAGATTTACATTGCTGTTACATTGTTGTACAAATTATTCTGGAGACCAATCTGTTTTTTTCATATCTCTCTTCTTTTCTTTCGTGCACATTGCAAAACAAAACTAAAAAAAACAACAAAAGCCAACAACAATAAAACAACAAAATACACACCATCTTCTACACTATTTCCCCATCCCGTGTAGCTGCCATCCTGCCCAGTTCACCCTCATTATCTGTATAATTATTTTATAAATCACAAACTTAGTATTACTTCAGTTCATGAATGGGATCTGGAGAGCTTTCTTTGATATCTGGCAGACTACAAGCAGCTGAAAAAAAATTCAACTGTTAATAATAATTAATTTCAATACTCTTGCGCCCAATATAAATGATATTATAAATTCATACTACAGAACTTCATGAAAAGATACCTTCACAATACTTATTCTATATATTCATGGTTGCCCTTACTGCTATTGCTAGTCGACTGCAGCAGCCATAGGCATAACTCAAATCACGAAGTATCATCAAGACACAGTAATATATCCAGACATAATACTACAATATAAATTCATTAATCTCTCACAAGGAACATTTTTATGTTGAGAATACTCAAACACATACCTCAAGGATCACATTAACTTAAGTATAAGAACATATGCATAAACACACACACACAACCCCCCCCCCCAAAAAAAAAACCAACCAAACAAAACAAAACAAAAAAAAAACCCAAAAAAACCCACCACACACACACATATCTATATGTGTGTGTATATATAATAGTGTGAATTTATGTTTTAAAATGTTTTTAATGCTGTGTGTGTGTGTGTGTAATTATATAGATAAATATATACATAGATATAATACAGCATTTATATATATATATCTCCAAAAGCATTGGAACAATGATACCAAAAAAAAACAAACCCATTTAAACTGTTTAAACTGGCATGCACTGCATATATGTCAGCATTCTTTTACAAATAGATATATTCACTCAACAAAGTTGTGTAATTTCTCTCTCTCTCTCTTTCTCCGTCCCTCCCCTGTCCTCCCTTACTATCTCTTTCCTCTTCTTCATTTCAAATTCTATTCTTGGACCTTCCCTAAAACGCAGCTTCACACTTGAATGCAAACACACACAGAGCACTTTGTGTTCATTCAGCTGATTCTCTTTTTCTGCCATTGTAACACTGAAAGAAAGAAGGCTCACTGTACAAAGCAAACTGAGTCTCTGGTTGCCCTTGTACATAGTGTTCTCAACCTGCCAGTCTGCGCTCAATCAGTCTACTGTCGGGAAATCTTTCCTCAGTGGAAATGTCTCGTCTTCTTAGCTGGGCACAGTAGCGCTATGCCACCAGTGCTCTACCACAGATAATCCTTCATCTTCCTGCTATCCTATTGACATGCAGACAACGGCCAGGAAACTCACGAAGCGTAAGCAGGATAGAGGAAGCCGATGAAGTTGCAGAGAAACTGTGCTCCGAAGCCCACCATAAGGTATAATGCAATGAAGCCAATGAACCCTGCACACACAGCACGGGCACATGTCTGAACATATGTGTGCAAGCAGAAATACACACCTATACATCTATACAAATTTAGGATGCATCATCATCATCTTATATCATTCAACTTTTAAGACAGAAAAATTGCTGCAAGTGCATCTAATTTGCACACATATATTACACACACACACACACACACATATATATATATAAATACACACAAATTTGTATCATCACCATCTTACAAGTTATATCATTTAAGACAAAAAGGACTTGCTTCAACTTCAAGAGAATCTAAATGAAGATGAACTGCACAATATACTCACCAACGTCGTATCAAAAGCAGAGAGAGACTCTTCTTCTTGGAATGAACTACAGTGATTCCTTTCATTGTCTGCAGACAATAATCTTTGTGAATTTTTCACTATGACCGTATGGACTGACAACACTAACTTAATTAGTTTATGAAAAAGATGAGCTTGCTCTCTCAGTCCTTGTCTTTGTGTGTAACAGTAAACTCAGGTCACAGCAGACATACAGAGACACACATAGATTATCTCACTGCTACATGTATCCTCTCTCCTGTAACTGCAAGTGTTACATCAGGCATCCTTGATCCATGGACATCAACTTGATCAAGCTTTGCCAAGGATCTTTGTTAACATACACACAATGAAACAAGAGTACAGGACCTCAGTGATCATGCTTTCCAGTGAAGTGACAGACATATGTATCTGCAGTTATAATGAAACTAGTATTTGTATTGTCTTTGCCAAGGTATGATGTTTACATATGTGGTAAGCAGCTTGGCTTGCATCATTGTTTAACTGCTGATTTTCTGACTTCTCTTCCTCATATAACCCCCCACCCCCACTTTTTTCCTGTCTAACTTCATATATTCATGATAATGCATACACATACAATGATACAGAAACACATACACACAGACATACACACAAACCATTTACATTTGGAGTACATTACTGTTTGAGTTTAGGGGGGTGTAAGGTTTGATCAATGGACAATGTGTGGTACACATACATAATTGATTGTATGAATCTATAGTATGTATACACATACCAGAAATTGGAACCTTGCTACCCTTCTGCAGTATACATTTTTATCAATACTGCTTATAATGGCTGTTTACTAACTCTGTAACTGAATACTTGGTCATTATATAAATTTTGAACATGATGAATTTAACTAAAGTCTAAGACCAACATTTGTGTGTAAACACAATGACACTGAAATGTGTGATGTGTGAATGTTTCTGGCTTCATTTAAACTAACCTACAGGTGTAGTTTTGGAGGATGAATCATAAAACCATTCGCCTTTTGATGGGACCACAACCTGTTGTGACTGGCGTGGCAGCTGGCAAGATCAGGAAATGCTCGCAAAACACATGTGTACACTGTACATTTTGTACACTAAGCAGAAATGAAAATAAACTGAAAAGCACTGAACCTTGCATTTGTTGGGTTTCTTTTATATAACGTTATAGTTTATCTTGCACACAGGAGAGAGAGAGAGAGAGAGAGAGAGAGAGAGAGAATGACAAATGTTGCACTGAGCTTAAACTGGATAAGCTGAAAGCTTCTTTACACCATGCCCTCACATACACAAACACACCAAAGAAAGAAAGAGGAAAACAAAATACATGATGTGTGTGTGTGTGTGTGTGTGTGTGTGTGTGTGTGTGTGTACGTACGTACGTGTGTGTGTGTGTGTGTGTGTGTGTGTGTGTGTGTGTGTGTGTGTGTGTGTGAGAGAGAGAGAGAGAGAGAGAGAGAGAGAGAGAGCTTGCACATTACAAAATCCAATTAAAAAACAAACAACAATAAAATCAATCATGCTCGTCTGTGACACAGGGATTGCATCAAACTTACAACTTACAAAAGGACAATGAAATCAACCCGACATGTGTGAGTGGAAAAAACAAAGTTCATACACCCAAAATTAACGAATCAACCTGTTAATCCTGATCAATCGCCGGGGTCGGCCGACGTGCGAGAATGGTGTATTAACACTAAAATGGACACATCACCATCTGAACGAAGGCGGTGATTTCCTTGTTCAGCTGTCTATTATTTGTTAAAAAAAAAAAAAAAAAAATCTGAACTAATCAATCCCTTCTTACCCAGCGCCATGTAAAGCCTCTTTACACCGGTCTTCTTCTCCAGTTTTTCAAGCAAGTCAGTAAAGGCATTTTTCTCGTACAAAAACTTTTCCAATTTGTTTTTCCAAACATCCACGTTTTGCTTTACGCCCGCCATCCTTGCTGTTCGTACTTCTGTCAGTGTGTGAGAGCAGACGACCACCGACTGATCCGTCCGAGGTTCTGATTGGGTTCAACACCGCCGCTGCAAAAGCAGGAAAATCATAGTCGGCAGAAAGTGGGCAAAGTACTTGCTTTGAGCAGTCAAAAGCAACAACAGTAGTCTCTGCAGCCGGCGGCAACAAGAGCAGCAGCAGTTGCAATGACACTAGTGCCTGTGACAGAGGAAGCACTGAGCAGGAACCCGCGGCACGAGTGGAAATGCAATATCAAATACTAACTTTTAAGTTATCTATTTCTTTATCTTTTACAAAAATAATTATTCATATTCTTATAATTTTCTGTTTAAAAAAAAAAAAAGATAATCTTATTTATTCATTCATTTCTACTGTTTATTTCATAGTTCTGTTTTATTTTCCCCAAAGGCCTGACTCAGTGCGTTGGGTTACTCTCGCCTGGTCAGGCATCTGCTCATCAGATATACTGCCGAGTGCCGGTATATGGCCGCGTATAATATCTGTATCTGTATCTGTTGAGTACATCGCCGTTGCGGCCAAGATTATGGCATTATCGCGACGGGTGGGGGTGTGCGCAGCTTAGCAGGTTAATAGGTTGTTTATTATTATTATTATTATTTTATTTATTATTATTTTTAAAGATCTCAGGAGTTGGTGCTCTTACTATGTTTTCTTCCAGGTGGTTCCAGTCTTTTACTGTGCTAGCAAAAAATGACTGTATTGCTCTGTCTGATATCTGCTGACTTGGAATGTTCTTGTGTTGTTTCTTATGTGATTAGAGATCGCACTGGTGGTATCATACTGATCGCCAGATGTTCGTGGGCTTATGAGTCGTCCTGGTTTAAGTTAAGTACTCAGCTAAGGTGGTATGGCCGGTACCAACCCCTTAACCACCTTGTAGACTGCCGGAGAAGATGAGGCGTAGATCATGTCTGCGCTGTTGAAGTGTCGGCAGTTGCAGAGTGTGAAGCATCTTGGTGATGGAGCCGGGTGTTCTGGATTTATAATCGCCGGTTATTAACCGGGCAGATAGGCGCTGCACTTTTTCAAGTTTATCAATATCCTGTTTGAGGTAAGGACTCCATATGATGGAGCCATACTCGAGGGCTGGTCTGATGAGGGATGGATATGCATTTCTTTTGCATTTGAGGGGGCAGAAACGCAGGTTTCTCCTGAGGAAGCCAAGGGTGCTTTTTGTGCTTTTCAAGTTGCAGGTGTAGGCAATGTGGGTCACCGGTGCTCCATTTCAGGTCATCGAGAGTTGAATACCTAGATAGGGGTTTCAAGTGTGTGGACGTGCTGAAGGGGAGTGTTACATAGGGAGTAGATGTGGTTGGTTGACTGCTGCATACTGAGGATGTAGCACTTGTTGGGGTTAAACTTCATACCCCAGTCAGTGGCCCAGGTTTCGAGTTGATTAAGGTCCTCTTGAAGCTGAAGGGAGTTGATCTTGCAGTAAAGGGGGCAATCGGTCAGCAAACAGGCGTACCTGGGATTTGACTCTGTCCGGGAGGTCGTCAGTTGACTGATGTGGCATAGGAAGAGGAGTGGGCCCAACACTGTTCCTTGAGGTACTCCGGAATCCACCGACCGAGGTTTCTTTGGATGTGACGCCCTCTATCACGACGGTCATCTTCCTGCGCTGGAGAAAGTTTGATAACCAGGTATGGAGGGGACCTCTAATTCCATATTCGTGCAGCTTGTGAAGGAGACGTTTGTGGGGGACAGTGTCGAATGCTTTTGAAAAGTCTAAAATGGCGACATCGACTTGATGTTTTTCGTCAAAAGAGTTAAAATTAAAAATTTTTTTATTTTATTTATTATATATATATATATATATATATATATATATATATATATATATATATATATATATATATATATGTAAGAACGCAGTGACACCTCCTTGAGCAACTGAACTGTTGTTGTATTGTATTGCATTACGCTTTTTCGTCACAACATATTTCTCTCGGTGTGAAATTCGGGCTGCTTTCCCCACTGAGGGAGAGCGAGTCGCTACACTGAGAGCGCCACCCATTTTTCTTGTATTTTTCCCTGCCTGCAGTTTAAAAAAAAAAGAAGTTTTTCTGTCGAAGAGGATTTTTCTACAGAATTTTACCAGGGACAACCCGCAGTTTTGTTGCCGTGGGTTATTTTACGTGCGCTAAGTGCATGCTGCACACTCAGCCGGCGACGCTGGAGACCTCGGTTTATCGTCTCATCCGAATGACTAGCATCCAGATCACCACTCAAGGTCTAGTGGAGGGGGATAAAACACTGGCGACTCCGACGGGATTCGAACCAGTGCGCTCAGATTCTCAGTAGCTTCCAAGACGGACGCGTTACCTCTAGGCCATCACTCCACTAGAACTAACTATGGGCCATCAGTTTCAGTTTCAGTAGCTCAAGGAGGCGTCACTGCGTTCGGACAAATCCATATACGCTACACCTCATCTGCCAAGCAGATGCCTGACCTGCTGCGTAACCCAACGCGCTTAGTCAGGCCTTGAGAAAAGATGCCGTGACCAGGATGGGCCATCACTGAACTGAACTAAATTCTGCCATAAAAAAGTGACGAAAGAAATAAATATGTCAACGATGATATTGATCATGATACTGACGATGATCATGATGATCACGACGATGTTAACGACAACTGACGACGACGTTGGTGAATTGAATGTTCACTGCATGAAATCTGTTTCTCATTCAGTGTATAATTATCATCTCGGTTGGCCACCTAAAAGGGATATAACCGCTTCAATGAAGCATCGTTGTGTTGGTATCAAGGGTATTCTCCCTTGCATTATGACTACACTGAGTGGCCACACCTGCCTCGATCGTGTTCAGTGGCGCTGGGGTGTTCTATAAACCTGCAGTGGTACACATGGGCTCTGGACACCAATACAGTTATTACTGCTGTTGTTATTTATGTGCCTTTGATTCTCGTTTCAGCGATCAGTATCAGTAACAGTAGCTCAAGGAGGCGTCACTGCGTTTGGTCAAAACTCCATATACGCTACACCACATCTGCCAAGCACAGATGCCTGACCAGCAGCGTAACTCAACTGACGCGCTTAGTCAGGCCTTGAGAGAGAGAGAAAAAAAAATCATCAATTAAAAAAAAAAGGAAGAAAAGGATAAAATAAAAATAAAATAAAATAAAAACAAATAAAGTAATAAAAAAGAAAAAAAAGAAAAAAAAAAAGAGATAAATACATACTACTACTACTATTTAAAAGGTGCAAAATCCTGATGAAGCCACGCGCGCGCGCGCGCGCGCGCACACACACACACACACACACACAAAGGATAAATAACTGACAAATAAATGTAAAACATGCAGATACACGTTCACATATACACGCACACACACATGCATAGCAGCATTGTCCCAACAATTTCAGCTAAAATATTTGATGACAGCGGAGCGTGTAGTCGCCCAGGACGAATTCAGTCGCTCCGTCAGTCGGCCAAGACACGCAGTCCGGCCGGCCGCGCGGCGTACAGTTCCTTAATAGTAGGACTGTAAACACAAGGAAATCTTTGTAGATATATTAAAAGATTAAGACGTTATCACAAACATGTAAAAAAAAAGAAAAAAAAGAAGTCATAATAATAATAATAATAAAGGCTTTTTTTAAAATTTTTTTATTTTTTTATTTTTTTTTGTGGAGTGATGGCCTAGAGGTAACGCATCCGCCTAGGAAGCGAGAGAATCTGAGCGCGCTGATTCGAATCACGGCTCAGCCGTCGATATTTTCTCCCCCTCCACTAGACCTTGAGTGGTGGTCTGAACGCTAGTCATTCGGATGAGACGATTAACCGAGGTCCCGTGTGCAGCATGCACTTAGCGCACGTAAAATAACCCACGGAAACAAAAAGGTTGTTCCTGGCAAAATTCTGTAGAAAAATCCACTTCGATAGGAAAAACAAATAAAACTGCACGCAGAAAAAAGAAAAAAAAAAGAAAAAAAAGGGTGGCGCTGTAGTGTAGTGATGCACTCTCCCTGGGGAGAGCAGTCCGAATTTCACACAGAAAAATCTGTTGTGATAAAAAGAAATACAAATACAAATACACTGAATACAAAAATCACCAGCCGAAATAGCTCAGTTGGGAGAGCGTTAGACTAAAGATCTGAAGGTCCCTGGTTCAGTCCCGGATTTCGGCACAGAAAATCCGGTGGTTGTTTTTTTTTTTTTTTTTCAAGGGCTAGTGATATCACGATCAAGGCCTCCTGACCCACTGATCTAAAAATAGAATATACGTCTCAGTGCTCGGCCTAACGCCTGAAAAGCGCGATATATTAAGTAGAGGACATGCAGTCTCCAAATGGCGAACACCGAGTCGCCGTTTAATAATAATAATAATAATAACCTGATAATTAGTAATGACAATGATTAATTTTGCTTATTCTGCGCCTTAGTCAAGTTCTTTAGAATGGTGGTGGTGGTGGTGTGTGTCCATCGAGATCGATGATGACCATCGTTGTCATCCAGCTGGGGGATGGGGGGAGGGTGGTGGTGGTGGTGTGTGTGTGTGTGTGGGGGGGGGGGGGATGCTCATGAATCTATCTGTGAGTGCGCAGATGGCTGAATAGTCCAATCTGCGTACGAAATGTTCGCTGACAGTTGGGGCAGACAAAGACAGGCATATCATTGTCAGGGAGCTTGTTTGCCCGTGACTTTCTGGCCTGCCTCTTCTGAACAGCTGCAGCAGTCCTGTTGGCCTCGCACAACTTGGCACCTTTGTGCACAGCAGCGCGCCATTTGTCACGGTCCGCTGCAGATTCCTCCCAGGAGTAAGGGTTGATATCAAACGCTTTCAGAGAGACTTTCAGAGTATCTCTGAAGCACTTCTTCTGACCTCCGTGTGATCACTTCCCTTGTTGCAGCTCGCCATAGAAGAGCCTTTTGGGCAGCCGGTGGTCTGGCATGCGCGCCACGTGTCCAGCCCAGCGAAGCTGGGACTGCATCAGGATGGTGAAGATGCTGGGAAGGGTGGCTTTTGCAAGCACCTCCGTGTCTGGGGTCCTGTCTTGCCACTTGATGTTCAGTAGCTTCCTTAGGCATGTTGTGTGGAAGTGGTTCAACTTCTTGGCATGTGTTTAGAATACAACAATGCTCAAGGCACATCATTCACAGAACTGCCGGAGTTAAGTGTGGCACTGAACTGAAGAGGAAACATTTTACATAAGAATCATCAGCCGTGACCACAACTCAGTAAAATTTCAATAACAACTATCCCCGCCGGGACACACACACAAACACACACACACGCACACAGAGGCTATATCTATCTATCTATCTATAATTATGTACGGTGGTCAGTCGTGCCCGCCTTTGACCATCACACCAGCTGAGGACGGGTAACTGCTGACCCATTTATCTGGGTTAGAATCTGATAATAGTCAGTGGAGAGTGTCTTGCCCAAGTTACATCCCCACTCAGTCTCTCGCCTAAGAGGGTTTTAGGACAGTCGGGATGGCCGTTCCCAAAGGCCAACCAGCCGCCAAGGCTGCAGCACTATGAGCCAGTGCAATCTTGCCTCCTAGTTTGAGAGTTTGAGACTAAGTTGTAAATGAATTCCCACTGCAATGGAGAAACCATTGATCATACATGTCTCTCTTTGCTGTGGATATATATATATATCTAATATCTGAATGTTTTATCAGCTCTGCACATGAATTATGTGTCAAGGAAAAAAACCCCAAACAAACAAACGAAAAAACCCCAACCCACCCAGTGTCAATTTGTCCCTTCCGTAGATATGTAGATGGCGTAACTCAAGAATATCACATGTCAGTGGATATCTGTTACATCCCTGTAATTTCCGAAATTAAATCATGAAAAAGAACGATCTTTTCGGATACGTAAGAAGCAAGACGTTATTTCATTCTCATATTTAGATGCACAGTTTATTGATTTTGCATTTTGTGAAATTCGGATCACAGACACCCCCCCTCCCCTCCCCCGCCCCCCTCGCCCCCCCCCCCCCCCCCCCCCCCCCCGCACAAACCCCAAACAAAACACGAAACAAAAAACAACCAAACCTAGGTATTGAATCGTGTTTAAAAAATATCATTAGTTTCATTTGTTTGTATTTGTATTTGTATTTCTTTTTATCACAACAGATTTCTCTGTGTGAAATTCGGGCTGCTCTCCCCAGGGAGAGGCGCGTCGCTACACTATAGCGCCACCCATTTTTTTGGTATTTTTTCCTGCATGCAGTTTTATTTGTTTTTCCTATCGAAGTGGATTTTTCTACAGGATTTTGCCAGGAACAACCCTTTTGTTGCCATGGGTTCTTTCACGTGCGCTAAATGCATGCCGCACACAGGACCTCGGTTTATCGTCTCATCCGAATAACTAGCGTCCAGACCACCACTCAAGGTCTAGTGGAAGGGGAGAAAATATCGGCGGCTGAGCCGTGATTCGAATCAGCGCGCTCAGATTCTCTCGCTTCCCAGGCGGCGGATGCGTTACCTCTAGGCCATCACTCCACTTATTATTGAATCAGACCCACCCAGCCATTATTATTCCACTCCACTCATTATTATGTACATATCTATATATATTATTTAGCTGTCGTTCAGGTGGTGTCTGTGTACGTCAGTTAGAACTGTTTCCGACGGGCGCAATAGCCGAGTGGTTAAAGCGTTGGACTGTCAATCTGAGGGTCCCGGGTTCGAATCACAGTGACGGCGCCTGGTGGGTAAAGGGTGGAGATTTTTACGATCTCCCAGGTCAACATATGTGCAGACCTGCTAGTGCCTGAACCCCCTTCGTGTGTATATGCAAGCAGAAGAAACCAAATACGCACGTTAAAGATCCTGTAATCCATGTCAGCGTTCGGTGGGTTATGGAAACAAGAACATACCCAGCATGCACACCCCCCGAAAACGGAGTATGGCTGCCTACATGGCGGGGTAAAAACAGTCATACACGTAAAAGCCCACTCGTGTGCATACGAGTGAACGCAGAAAAAAAAAGAAAAAAAAAAAAAGAACTGTTTCCCATCTCCCCCGAACCATCTTCTACCAGTCCCACGTGTCCTGCGATCGTTCTCCCTGTCGACCATTATCTGCAGCGTGTGTCGGACAGACTGGATCCTGAAATGCCAAGACTGATGCCGTTACTCGATCGTCTGTTTGAAAAATCTGTGGTGAGCTGTCGTGGTTGTGGGTCGATCTTTGCTGTCAGAAAAGTGTGTAGAAAGATGGAAGGGGGAAAGGGGGGCTGGGTGGGGGTGGGGGAGGGGGAGTGCGAGGGGAGTGTGAGAATGTCTCGGATGGATCAATTGTGCACAGTTTGAACAGTATGTGGATGGACAGTTCTTTTTATTTTTTTATTTTAATTTTTTAAAAATAAAATATTATTATTATTATTATGATGATGATGATGATGATTTTGTTGTTGTTATTTTTATATTATTTTTTAAATTTATTTATTTTATTATTTTTTTATTTTTTATTTTTTTTGTGTTCATTTATTTATTTATTTACTTATTTATATATTTATTTATTTATTTATTTATTATTATTTTTTTTTTCTCAAGGCCTGACTAAGCGCGTTGGGTTACGCTGCTGGTCAGGCATCTGCTTGGCAGATGTGGTGCAGCGTATATGGATTTGACCGAATGCAGTGACGCCTCCTTGAGCTACTGATACTGATACTGATACTGCGATCGTTCTCCCTGTCGACCATAACCCATATTACCTGAGGTGGTGCTGATCTTATCAACCACGAATGTAACTCGTGAAGATAAGGACAGAAAATCCTTCCGATGAACGTTTCTGAATGGAGGAAGATTAGATTTGCAACTATGAATCCACAAATAGAAAATAGAGTTCCTGTGTGTGTGTGTGTGTGTGTGTGTGTGTGTGTGTGTGAGAGAGAGAGAGAGAGAGAGAGAGAGAGAGAGAGAGAGAGAGAGAGAGATTATGTAATTTAAACTCGGCCCCATTTTTCCTCCCGGCTGTTAACTCCAACTGACAGAAATGTGTTACCTTATGAAGTGAAAGGGAGTCACCTCTTCCTTCATGTCTTTACTTCTGTTCTTATTAAAGATCAAGCTTTTTGTTTTCCTCTCGTATAATAGAGAATCGTTAGCGAGCACTGCGGGTATGCAATCGACCTAAACAAATCAGACGGACATTGCTGTTAAGATAATCGGTTTAGGGGTGGGAGAGTGTGTGGCTGGGTGGGTCTGATTTCAATTTTAACTCTCTCCATACGAACGGCGAAAGAGACGACGTTAACAGCGTTTCACCCCAATTACCATCATCAAAATATTGCAAGCGGAAGGCTCTTATACTGAAGACGTGAATGTTGACAAAGAATACCACAATTCTGACGACGGAAGCTAAAGGTTACGTCATTCAGACACCCACCGGACATCCGAGGGGTCAGTGTCGAGGAGAACAGAGGACTGGCCGTACTGAGTGAGTTAATGCTACATCTATGTACACCACCAGAACGACCACACGTTAATACTTTTTTTTTCTTGTTTCTTTTTTACTTAAGGACGTTTCAGGCATTCCTAATAAAAAAAAAAATCCAATCAGAATGTGTACATTTATGCACACACACACACACACACACACACACACACACACACATACAGAGCACACACACTCACCAACCCATCCACACACACAAACACACGCGCGCGCCCTGTTTTTCATCTCATAACACGCACACGCAAAAAAAATAAGAAGAAGAAGAAGAAAAAATGAGAAAAAAAGTCGGGAAATCGGTTTAGCAGAACTTGGATCTGTCGCGGGTTCGTGTTTCCATGGTGATATTATGTTGAATGTTTCCCCCAAAGCCACCCACACACACACACCACACTTTATGGAATGTGGGTCAGAGCTCACAGGCAGGCTGAGTTTTGTAAGTTCTCATTACAAATTGACACGCCGGAAAGTGCCAGGCAGTTTAATTGAATGAGGTGCCAGAACTTCGAGAAGAACGCAGAGAAATAATTATGACCGCGCTAAACCCTTTCTTTTCTTTGTTGCGAATGATATTTCAAAGGGTTGGTTATAAATTAGAAAGTTTTTTTTTTCTTTTCATTTTTAAAAGGCTCTACGCGGAAGAGAACTGTCACACACACACACACACACACACACACACACACACACACACACACACACTTCTTTCGAAAGGGTGGTTATTTAGATGTCAGGGAAAGTTGGTTCTACAACGGTGTGGTAATGCATGTGGTAAATGCCTACAACACACACACACACACATTCACTTCTTTCGAAAGGATGGTTATTAATGTGCAAGGGAAAGATGGTTTCACAACGGTGTGATAATGCCTGTGGTGAACGCCTACAAGTACTTTGGAATTCTTTTCATCACACGATTAAGCTTTGCTGCTGTTTGTAAAGATCTCGCTAGTAGGACCAAATGTGCTTTATTAAGTATTATGCAGAAGTTATAAATGTTCTTAACAACAACTCACTTGAATTGTTCATCGATTCTCAAAGTTCAGACGTGTGGCTCATAATTATGGGGTTTCGATAAAGCTGTGTTCCACTGTGAAGCTGTTCATTTGCTTGCAATTAAAGGATATCTGGGCGTTGATAAGCGAACCCGAAATGACTTTGTATATGGTGAAACGAATCGTTATCCTGCATATATAAATTCTGCAGTTAATTGCATACGCAACTGGCAAAGAATTTTGCAAATGGAAGATTTTAGATTGCCATATGAAGCTTACAAATTGTTATATGATATAGATGTAAGGGGTAAAAAGAATACGGCTACAAATGTACTCGTTTGTTTGAATAAGGATTTGGAAATGTATGGTTAAGTCAGGGAGTGGGTTGTGAAATTGGTTTTGTAAATGTTTTTCGGCAACGTTTAATCGATTGTAGATCGCAGGATTGGAATCGACATATTCACACAAGGTTTGGTATGTATAAAACGTTTCGCGTTTTGCATGATATAAAACCATATTATCTGGACAGACATTTGAAATATGTAAGGACAAAGTTGAGACTAGGTATCTCTGGTTTCACTGTACATCACTTTAGATACAAAGAAGTTAGATATTCTGATTTAATGTTTCCCATGTGAAGATAAAGTGCATTTTGTTCTCAGTTGCGAAGCGCTCAAAGATATTAGAGAAAAATATATTCGGCCCAGATATTATCGACACCCTTGTCTCGGTAAACTGACTTTAGTGTTATCTATACTGATGATAGCGTTGTTAGAAAGTTGTCTTAAAAAAATCTCTATAAAGCATTCAAGTATAGAGAAATTGCTGTTTCTGAGTCCGATGAAATACTTGTAATATTTATTTTTTTATCTTATCCAGTCCCTTTGTTCATGATTATTTATAGCTCGTCAGATATCACATTCCCCTTTACTATGGGGCTAAGGCCTGATGTGAACAAACCATCTTCAGTCATCAGTCTTCACTCACTCACTCACTCACTCAAATACGCACAAATTCGAGTTAACGTGGTGGTATGGCGAATATTTACAGGATATATCTTTGAAGAACATATGAACATTACACCTCGACAAAGCATCATGCAAGCTCGAAACGATGCCTGTGATAGTGAGTAAGCATTCGTGATTTCAGTATTTCAATAAAGTTTCGTCACAGCTGAAAAAAAACCCACCCAACAACCACCCCCCCCGCCCCCCCCCCCCAAAAAAAAACAACAACAACAACAAAAAAAAAACCCAACAATAACAACAAATCCCCCAAACAACAAAAAGCTGCAGCGACACCACAACCAAAGAACGAAAGAACGAAACAACAATAATGGTAAGGAATGAAGGAAGGAAGAGCAGAAAAAAGAAAACGCAAGATAATTAGAAAAGAAAAAAGTTTAAAAAGCAAATAAAGATGTATGACAATAGAACTAGTCTAACAACAATAAAGAAGACGAAGAAGAAGGGGGAGGAGGAGGAGGAGAAGAAGAAGAAGAAGAATAAAAAGATTAAGGAGAAGAAGGAGAAGAAGGGGGAGGAGGAGGAGGAGAAGAAGAAGGAGACGAAGAAGAAGAAGGAGGAGGAGGAGAAGAAGAAGGAGGAGAAGAAGAAGAAGAAGAAGAAGAAGGAGGAGGAGGAGAAGAAGAAGTAGAAGAAGAAGAAAAAGGAGGAGGAGAAGGAGGAGGAGAAGAATAAGGAGAAGAAGAAGAAGAAGAAGGAGGAGGAGGAGGAGGAGGAGAGAAGGAGAAGAAGAAGAAGAAGAAGAAGAAGAAGAAGAAGAAGAAGAAGAAGGAGGAGGAGGAGGAGGAGGAGGAGAAGAATAAGGAGAATAAGAAGAAGAAGAAGGAGGAGGAGGAGGAGGAGGAGGAGGAGAAGAAGGAGAAGAAGAAGAAGAAGAGGAAGAAGAAGGAGGAGGATGAGGAGGAGAAGAAGAAGAAGAAGGAGGAGGAGGAGCAGGAGGAGGAGAAGAAGAAGAAGGAGGAGGAGGAGAAGGAGGAGAAGAAGAAGAAGAAGAAGAAGAAGAAGAAGAAGAAGAAGAAGAAGAAGAAGAAGGAGGAGGAGGAGGAGGAGGAGGAGGAGAAGAAGAAGAAGATTGATTGAATCTTTAATGGGTAAAGAATTAGGCACAGTAAAGGTCTTTTTACAATTCTGCCTATTTAACGATACAAAACATAAAAATAAAGAAATACAATGAAAAAAAAAAAAGAAAGAAAGAAAAAAAAGAACGACGAATATTAACTGGAATAGTCTATCAAAAGTAACAAAACAATGAAAAGAACAATTGGTACATATCACGTACGTACGTACCTAAGAAGAAGAAGAAGAAGAAGAAGAGGAAGAGAAGAAGAAGAGGAAGAAGAAAAAAGAGGAGGAGGAGGACGGAAATGATGAGAAGAAGAAGAAGAAGAGGAGGAAGACGAGAATGATGAGAAGAAGAAGAAGAAGAAGAAGAGTAGGAGGAGGAGGAGGAGGAGGAGTAGAAGAAGAAGAAGAAGAAGAAGAAGAAGAAGAAGAAGAAGAAGAGAAGAGGAAGGAGGTGGAGGACGAGAATGATGAGAAGAAGAAGAAGAAGAAGAGTAGGAGGAGAAGAAGAAGAAGAAGAGGAGGAGGAGAAGAAGAAGAAGAGGAGGAGGAGAAGAATAAGAAGAAGAAGAAGAGGAGGAGAAGAAGAAGAAGACGAGGAAGAGGAGAAGAAGAAGAAGAAGAAGAAGAAAAGGAGAAGAAGAAGAAGAAGAAGAAGAAGAAAAGGAGGAGAAGAAGAAGAAGAATGTAATGTCACTGACGAAACGCATTCTATAGAGAAATGTAAGGGGACGGATGGGACATGTTACGACAGGAAAAGAATAAGAAATCCAATTTCCTGACATTTCCGCGAGTAAATATTATTTTGTGCGCATGGAGTGTGAATAGTCTGTTGATGAAATAGCCAAGCCAGGTTGGTGTCCTTCTCTCTTTTTTTGTTCTATCAGTGAAAGCTCTGCCCAAGCCTCTTTTGTTTTTGGTGGTGATTATGTTCTGAATGAGACAATTTTTTTCCCCTTACTTTGAAATCGATTTTTGCTGGACGTTGTTTCTTTTCACATTCTTCTTGCTTTCTTTGTGTCTTAAGATGTCGTGTTGTTACTTTTCTCTTCCCTTCGTTCTTGTTTTAAAATCGAATTTCGTGGTGGACGTCATTTTCTTATCGCTGTCTTTACGATTTTTTCTCTGTAATCCCTTTAAACAATGGCACGGAGTTTTGACAATCGATTCGAGTGTCCTTCTTGCTTTCTTTCTTTCTTTCAAACACACACACACACACACACACACACACACACACACACACACACACGCACTCACGCACGCATGCACACACACACACACACGTGTGTGCGCGCACACATATCAGCACATATGTGGAAAGATGGCATAGAGGTAACGCGTCCGCCTAGGAAGCGAGAGAATCTGAGCGCGCTGATTCGAATCACGGCTCACCCGCCGATATTTTCTCTCCCTCCACTAGACCTTGAGTGGTTGTCTGGACGCTAGTCATTCGGATGAGACGATAAACTGAGGTCCCGTGTGCAGCATGCACTTAGCGCACGTAAAAGAACCCATGGCAACAAAAGGGTTGTCCCTGGCAAAATTCTGTAGAAAAATTCACTTCGATAGGAAAACACAAATAAAACTGCACGCAGGAAAAAATACAAAAAAATGGGTGGCGCTGTACTATAGCGATGCGCTCTCCCTGGGGAGAGCAGCCCGAATTTCACACAGAGAAATGTGTTGTGATAAAAAGAAATACGAATACAAATATACAGAGACATAAACATACACACAGACGTATGCACACACAGACGTACACAAACACACACCACACACAGACACAGACACATATTGGGGGTAGTTTATCGTAAGCGATTGGGAATTCTTGACTAGTTTTAATCTGTTTTTATGTTGCGCATGACAATTTTATGTTGGTGTTTATAACGAGCATGTGATTGCATAACTTAATGTCCATATGGATTAATAAAGTGTTTTTGATTTGATTTGATTTGAGAGAGAGAGAGAGAGAGAGAGGCGCATGCATCTCCACACGACTGTCTGAATTTCTGAGTGCTGAGAATCGAAATCAGCATGGTCAACACGGACTCTCCCACACAGCATCTCCTATTAGAACCACTCGGGACACGGCTACAAAAGACTTAACTAAATGATTGATTGAATGAAAGGATAGACAAGATCCCACGCACAGGCCAGGAACATATAGAGGCCAGTCACAAATGGGTTTTCTATTGTTTTATTTAC
>NC_134880.1:47970536-47980536 GCF_041734735.1 Babylonia areolata | reverse complement strand
TAAGAGTTGTTGCCTGGTAATATTCTGTCGAATAAATCCAGTCTGATAGAAAACAAACACACACACACACACACACACACACACACACACACACACACACACACACACACACACACACACACACACACATGTATATATGCACGCACAAAAGGCCCGACAAAGCGCTCTAGATTATGCTGCTTGATTAGTCATCTGTTTAGTAGATGGGGCGAAGTGTGATGGACTTGTTCAACGCAGTGAAGCCTCCTTGAGAAACTGAAACTAAAGACATCCACTTCCCTCTCCCTGCCTCCACCCCGTTACCCTTCATCAATTATTCCCCTTTTACCACACCAAGCTTTGACGGATTTTTTTTTATTTTTTTTTTTTTTACCATTTATCAATTATTCCCCTTTTACCACAACAAGCTTTGACGGATTTCTTTACCATTTATCAATTATTCCCCTTTTACCACAACAATCTTGGACGGATTTCTTAACCACTTATCAATTATTCCTATTTTACCACACCAAGCTTTGACGGATTTCTTTACCATTTGTCAATTATTCCCCTTTTACCACACCAAGCTTTGACGGATTTCTTTCGCCTTTATCAATTATTCCCCTTTTACCACAACAAGCTTTGACGGATTTCTTTCGCCTTTATCAATTATTCCCCTTTTACCACAACAAGCTTTGATGGATTTCTTTCGCCTTTATCAATTATTGCCCTTTTGCCACGACAAGCTTTGACGGATTTCTTTACCATTTATCAATTATTCCCCTTTTACCACACCAAGCTTTGACGGATTTCTTTCGCCTTTATCAATTATTCCCCTTTTACCACAACAAGCTTTGATGGATTTCTTTCGCCTTTATCAATTATTGCCCTTTTGCCACAACAAGCTTTGATGGATTTCTTTCGCCTTTATCAATTATTGCCCTTTTACCACAACAAGCTTTGACGGATTTCTTTCGCCTTTATCAATTATTGCCCTTTTGCCACAACAAGCTTTGACGGATTTCTTTACCATTTATCAGTTATTCCCATTTTACCACACCAAGCTTTGAGATGGATTTCTTTACCCTTCATCAATTATTCCCCTTATACCACACCAAACTATGGCATTGATTTCTGTACCCTTCATCAATTATTCCCCCTTTATCACACCAAGCTTTGACATGGAGTTCTTTAGCCTCTATCAATCATTCACATTTTACCATACCAAGGTTTCTTCTTCTTCTTCTTTTTCGTTCGTGGCCTGCAACCCCCACTTTCACTCGTATGCACACGAGTGGGCTTTTACGTGTATGACCGTTTTTACCCCGCCATGTAGGCAGCCATACTCTGCTTTCGGGGGTGTGCATGCTGGGTATGTTCTTGTTTCCATAACCCACCGAACGCTGACATGGATTACAGGATCTTTAACGTGCGTATTTGATCTTCTGCTTGCATATACACACGAAGGGGGTTCAGGCACCAGCAGGTCTGCACATGTGTTGACCTGGGAGATCGTAAAAAATCTCCACCCTTTACCCACCAGGCGCCGTCACCGTGATTTGAACCCGGGACCCTCAGATTGAAAGTCCAACGCTTTAACCACTCGGCTATTGCGCCCGTCCATACCAAGGTTTGACTTGGACCATCCATATCTTGTTCCACAGGCGGAAACGATTGCTTATATGATCGGAACTGAAAGAATCGAAATGAGGATTGATGGACGATGCTTATTAAGATCACCATGCAAAATAACGTCTTTAACTCTCTCCATACGAACGGCGAAAGAGACGACGTTAACAGCGTTTCACCCCAGTTACCATCATCAAAATATTGCAAGCGGAAGGCTCTTATACTGAAGAGGTGAATGTTGACAAAGAATACCACAATTCTGACGACGGAAGCTAAAGGATGAATCATTCAGACACCCACTGGACATCCGAGGGGTCTGTGTAGAGGAGAAGAGAGGACTGGCCGTACTGAGTGAGTTAAATTAATTTCCTAATATTGATCTGGGTGCAGAACGATCTCCTTCAATCGTCGATAGATTCGCCTTTGAAGCATCTTTTATGTCGTTAATACTACACGTGAATATTTTGTATTTTGTATTTGTATTTCTTTTTATCACAACAGATTTCTCTGTGTGAAATTCGGGCTGCTCTCCCCATGGAGAGGCGCGTCGCTACACTATAGCGCCACCCACTTTTTTGTATTTTTTCCTGCATGCAGTTTTATTTGTTTTTCCTATTGAAGTGGATTTTTCTACAGAATTTTGCCAGGAACAACCCTTTTGTTGCCGTGGGTTCTTTTGCGTGCGCTAAGTGCATGCTGCACACGGGACCTCGGTTTATCGTCACATCAGAATGACTAGCGTCCAGACCACCACTCAAGGTCTAGTGAAGGGGGAGAAAATATCAGCGGCTGAGCCGTGATTCGAACCAGCGCGCTCAGATTCTCTCGCTTCCTAGGCGGACGCGTTACCTCTAGGCCATCACTCACGCCACAGATGTAGTGTCGGAACATGGATTTGGAAGGAAAGGTAACTAAATTGGGACGGATTTCATTAGGTTTAGAATGTATTAATACCCGTGTCATTCGGAGTGGACTGAAGATGCCGAGTAGATTTTCTTAAGTGCCTAACTTGTACAATTTATTTCATGCCGTAATGAAGATGTAGGTAACACAATCTATATTGTGTTGATATCCATCTGATGAACGAGATGAAGAAGAAGAAGAAGGGGTAGAAGAAGAAGAAAAATAAGGTAGGGCAAGACAAGACAAAAATCTTGATTATCGAGGGTAACAGAAAAGCAAGTAACAAACACTTTTACATCCAGTCCTCGAAGAAGAAGAAGAAGAAGAAACAGAAGAAGAAGAAGAAGAAGAAGAAGAATAGATACACGCACAGAGAGATAGATAGATACATAGGTACATAGACTCCTTCAAGACTGTACGACGCATGCAGCATCCAGGAGGAAGTACTGGCCAACACCGACAGCAGTGGAAGCCAAGCTGTACGGCACCCTGGAGGAGCTGCGACGGACGGCAGCCTTCATTGAGGACACCGGGCTGCTCATCTAATGGGAGGCGAACGAGGAGGAGGAGGAGGAACGAACGAACGAACGAAATTTTATTTTACGAGGGTAAAGGAGTAAGCACAAAGTACTTTTTTATATCCAGCCCTATAGGCATAAATAATGACTGGAAAAAAAGCAACAAAGCAACAAAAAAAAGCCAACAAAAACCCAAAAAAACAAACAAACAAACAAACAAACAACAACAACAACAACAAAACCCAGAAAAAAGCGAGAGTCAGTTCACAACACCAACGTCAAAATTGCACAAGCATGTGCAAACATAAACATAGAACTTATGTACAATACAATATCGCGATAGATGAATAACAACGAGAACAATAGGGTAGGGGCGTGGTGGAGAGCGGAAGGAAGAATGGACAAGGGGAAGAGTAAAGAAGGCAGGGGAGGCTGACAACAGACAGATATAGTGACAGTGACAGTGGAGAGACATAGAGACTGACAGGGGAGGAGAGAGGCGTATATATATTGAGGAGGAGGAGGAAGAAGAAGAAGAAGAAGAAGAAGAAGGTACATGGACAGATATGAATTTCAAACATAAATTTGTTAATTGTTTGCATTCATTCATTGTCCTCCTCCATCATATTGTGCTCTATGATCATCTGGTCAAGCAGTGGGGAAAATGCGTCTGTTTGAAGATCACTGCGTAGCGTATATGGATCAGTCCACACACTGTGACACCTCCTTTAAATTCAACTGATCCAGGTAATGAGGATAATGATAATGGTAATAATAAGAATGATAATAATAATAGTAATGCGAAAAAGAAGGGATGTTACATTCATGAAACACCGAATAAGCTTTTATTTCTGTTGCTTCATCGTCAGCGCCTTTTTCAGTGGCATCGCCCTTTACCGTTCACCTCCAGTTCCCCCATACACAGCCACACACACACTCGTCGGCCAGTGCAACCATCGGCTGTCCAAGGGGAACTACCGATGTCAGGTCGCCAGGAGGCCACGCACCAGAGGAGACGGGTGCGGTGGCCGAGTGGTTAGAGCACTGGGTTCTCGCCCGAGTTTCCTGAGTTCGATTCCTGGTTCGGACCACCTGGTGGGTGAAGGGTGGATATTTTTTATCCAGCTTCCCAGGTCAACATATTGTGTACTGACCTGCAAATGCCTGAACCCCCTTCGTGTGTTTCTGGCATGCAAAAAATTAAGTATGCACGTTAAAGATCAAGGTAATCTGTGTCAGTGTTCGGTGGGCTATGGAGAAAATACTCAGCATGTAACGACTCTGTAATCTGTGTCAGTGTTCGGTGGGTTATGAAGAAAATACTCAGCATGTGTCGACTCTGTAATCTGTGTCAGTGTTCGGTAAGTTCCGGAGAAAATACTCAGCATGTGTCGACTCTGTAATCTGTGTCAGTGTTCGGTAAGTTCCGGAGAAAATACTCAGCATGTTCGACTCTGTAATCTGTGTCAGTGTTCGGTAAGTTCCGGAGAAAATACTCAGCATGTTCGACTCTGTAATCTGTGTCAGTGTTCGGTAAGTTCCGGAGAAAATACTCAGCATGTTCGACTCTGTAATCCGTGTTCAGTAGGTTGTGGAGAAAACATAGCGGAAGAATGAAAAAAAAAAAAAAAAAAGAAAAAAAAAAAGAAAAAAAAGAAAAAAGAAAAGAGACACTAGTCTGCTGCTGAGTCACTTCGGTGGTGTCAATTCAACGCTCGCTACATACAAACTATGCTCCATGTTGACGTCACAAATCCCTTTATCACGCAGCTGCATTGCATCCATTAAAAACAACAACAAAAGGGCGGGGGGAGGGGGGGGGGCGGGGGGCGGCCGGGGGGTGGGGGGGGTGAAGAGACAGGTAGCTGATGCACGCATAGACCTGAAGAACTGGTCACGCCTGGAGAGCCTACCTGGTACTGCCCTAAATGAAAGCGGTAAGGGAAAGAAAATGAACAGAATGAAAGAAATGTTTTGAAATGCAAATGAAAAATAGATAAAGTAAATGAATCAAACAGACTTGTTTCCACTTGTACTCACTTTTCTTTGATTGTTTGTGTTCGTTTTTTTTTCTTTTCTTCTTTTCACTTCTGTCAGGTGAACTCTTCACCCCCCACACACATTACCCAGGCAGCCACCCACTCACACACACACACACACACACACACACACACACACACACACGCACACACACACATGCACGCTATCATTCATCCCAACACCTCTTCCCATCGCCCCACTCCCACCCCCCAACCCCCACGCGCGCACACATGCACTACGCCATCCCTCCATCTTCCCGCCGTCTGTTATCACTGACCGGTGAAAAGACGATAAACTAAAGAAAGAAAGAAAGAAACATACACACTCATACACACACACAGACAGACACAGACACAGGCACACAGACACAGACACACACATACATACACACATACACATACACACACACACACAAACACAGACACACAGACAGACACACAGACACACACAAACACACACACACACAAACACACACACACACAAACACACACACAGACACACAAACACACACACACACACTTCAGCGGCCACTACATGCCTCTACCCCTCTACACTCCCACCACCGCCCCACCGCCACACTCTACCACCACCACCACCCTCCCAAAGTCCTCCACGCCACCCCAACTCACATCCCCACCTCCACTCTCCTCTCCCCTATCCTACCCCCCCCCCCACCCCCTTGACCTCCTACCCTCCCCGACCAAACCAGTCCAATTGACAAGAAATTAGAACCAAGTGACAAGCAAAACACACCACAATCAGATCCGCAGTCAACCAGACCTAACCCTGTCTGACGTGCAGGCCTACTTGTCGATCAACTTCAATTCCCAACACACAGAATGTTGTAAAAGGGAAGGGAGCAAGAACGCAGCCTTGTTAGTATGGAAAAGCACAATTGGAGATGAAGAGTGGCGGCAGGGAGAGGTAGGGTGTGGGGGGTCGGGAGGGTGTCGGAGGGAGGGGGTGGGGGTGGGGGGCGTGGGGGCGGGACGTAAAGGGGGATGGGGGTGGGATGGGTTGGTGGTAAGAGCAGTGATAATATGGGAGCATTTGGGTTTTGATGGCTGACAGTTCGGGGTGAACCTTGACTGTAGAATTGCCAACAGGTTGGAACAGAAAATAAAGAAGAGAGAAACCCCAGAAAGAGTTTTGTTTTTCAAAGCGAAAAAAAGGGGGGATGAATGAAAAGACTGGACAAAAACGGACAGGTCTGGATGACATCAGCATTTGTCCCAATCTGCCAAATCTGGTCCTTGTCTATCACCTTGTTTGCTTGCCAGTCTGTTTGTCTGTTTGCCCTCTCCAAATACACACACACACACACACACACACACACACACACACACACACACACACACATGTAATATATATATCCCAATCCCCAATACCCCCTTCCTCTATCACCAACCCTTCCCTCCCCCCTTCCTCTATCACCAACCCTTCCCTTCCCCCCCTTCCCCCCTTCCTCTATCACCAACCCTTCCCTCCCCCCTTCTTCTATCACCAACCCTTCCCTCCCCCCCTTCCTCTATCACCAACCCTTCCCTCACCCCCCTTCCTCTATCACCAACCCTCCCCCCCTTCCCCCCCTTCCTCTATCACCAACCCTTCCCTCACCCCCCTTCCTCTATCACCAACCCTTCCCCCCCCTTCCCCCCTTCCTCTATCACCAACCCTTCCCTCCCCCCTCCCCCTTCCTCTATCACCAACCCTTCCCTCCCCCCCTCCCCCCCTTCCTCTATCACCAACCCTTCCCTCACCCCCCTTCCTCTATCACCAACCCTTCCCTCACCCCCCTTCCTCTATCACCAACCCTTCCCTCCCCCCTCCCCCCTTCCTCTATAACCAACCCCTTCCCTCCCCCCTCCCCCCTTCCTCTATCACCAACCCTTCCCTCACCCCCCTTCCTCTATCACCAACCCCTTCCCTCCCCCCCTCCCCCTTCCTCTATCACCAACCCTTCCCTCCCCCCTCCCCCTTCCTCTATCACCAACCCTTCCCTCCCCACTCCCCCCTTCCTCTATAACCAACCCTTCCCTCCCCCCTCCCCCCTCCTCTATCACCAACCCTTCCCTCCCCCCCTTCCTCTATCACCAACCCTTCCCTCCCCCATTCCTCTATAACCAACCCTTCCCTCCCCCCTCCCCCCTTCCTCTATCACCAACCCTTCCCTCCCCCCCTTCCTCTATAACCAACCCCTTCCCTCCCCCCCTTCTCCCTTCCTCTATCACCAACCCTTCCCTCCCCCCTCCCCCTTCCTCTATCACCAACCCTTCCCTCCCCCCCCTTCCTCTATCACCAACCCTTCCCTCCCCCCTCCCCCCCTTCCTCTATAACCAACCCCTTCCCTCCCCCCTCCCCCCCTTCCTCTATCACCAACCCTTCCCTCCCCCCTCCCCCCCTTCCTCTATAACCAACCCCTTCCCTCCCCCCCTTCCTCTATCACCAACCCTTCCCTCCCCCCCTTCCTCTATAACCAACCCCTTCCCTCCCCCCTTCCCCTCAAACCTCTATCACCAACCCTTCCCTCCCCCCCTCCCCCTTCCTCTATCACCAACCCTTCCCTCTCCCCCTCCCCCCCCTTCCCCCCAATCCTCTATCGCCAACCTCGTCCCCCCCCCCTTCCCCTCAAACCTCTATCACCAACCCTGTCCTCACCCCCCCCCCCCTCTCCAAACCCAGCCAGCATCAGAACCAAGTAACAAGCGAAACACTCCACAATCAGATCCACAGTCATCCGGACCCAACACCGTCTGACGTGTACTTGTCCATCTTAATCGACTTCCGGCACACACACACACACACACACACACACACACAAAATGAGGCCACGAGGGGCAAGAACGTCGCTTTGCTGGCCAGGAAAAGCACAACGATTGGAGGTGAAGTGAGGGGAAAAGAGGGGAGGGGTACGTTAAGGGCTAGGTAGGGGAGCGGGTTGCTAGACAGGTGGTGGGAGGGGTGGAGGTTATTAGAGAAGAAGGGGCGGGCGGGTGAGGTTGATGGCTGTCAACGAGTCAACGGAATATTGCAGAAAATCGTCAGTCCGGAATATCGCCAACAAAGAAGAGATTTGTCTCGTTCCCAGAGTGGATGCAGTTACAAAGAAACAAAGAATACGAACAGCAAAAAGAAAAAAAAGAAAAAAAGAAATCTAAGGATACACAAAATATCAAATAAACGGGGGAAAAATGCTGGATGACATTAACAGTTGCTTCTTTTCGGTCCTCATCTCTTTGTCTGTGTCTTTTTTCTGCATCTAAAAGATCAGCATCATTCTCTCCGTCTGCTATTGCAAATGATAAACGATGACGACAAAGAACATTGGAAGTCTTCTTCTTCTTCTGCGGTCACTCGTATGCACGCGAGTGGGTTTTTACGTGTATGACCGTTTTTACCCCGCCATGTAGGCAGCCATACTCCGTTTTCGGGGGTGTGCATGCTGGGTATGTTCTTGTTTCCATAACCCACCGAACGCTGACATGGATTACAGGATCTTTAACGTGCGTATTTGATCTTCTGCTTGCATATACACACGAAGGGGGTTCAGGCACTGGCAGGTCTGCACATATGTTGATCTGGGAGATCGTAAAAAATCTCCACCCTTTACCCACCAGGCGCCGTCACCGTGATTCGAACCCGGGACCCTCAGATTGACAGTCCAACTCTTTAACCACTCGGCTATTGCGCCCGTCAATGACGAATTCAAAAGCGAAACAACGGCTGCAGCAGCAGCAGCAGCAGGAGCAACAACAACAATAACCACAACAGCAACAACAACAAATCACGTTTCTTATTGCGCAACCGAACGCAAACGGATCATTTGATGGATGAACAACAAACAACAACAACATGAGCGACAGCAGGAAAACCCCCCACCAACCCCCCCCCCAAAAAAAACAACAACAACAAAAAATCCCCAGCAGCATTAACTCTCTCCATACGAACGGCGAAAGAGACGACGTTAAGAGCGTTTCACCCCAATTACCATCATCAAAATATTGCAAGCGGAAGGCTCTTATACTGAAGAGGTGAATGTTGACAAAGAATACCACAATTCTGACGACGGAAGGTAAAGGTTGGGTCATTCAGACACCCACTGGACATCCGAGGGGTCTGTGTAGAGGAGAAGAGAGGACTGGCCGTACTGAGTGAGTTAAGATCATCCAGACTGACCTGAACAAAGACAAATAAACAATATACAGATTCTCTCCTGTGGAAAGTCCCGCTACTTTGACACAGCCAGAAAGAGGATTTATGAGGTGGGGGGGTAGAGGGGGTTGCCCGTGGAATGAGGTAAGACCTGTCGAAACAAGGCTAAAAGAAGGTTAAAGGCTGAAACATGCAAACAAACACAAACAATATATCCAACAAACAAGCAGACAAACAAACAATCGAACAAACAATCAAATACAAGAAAATTTTGTCTTGGAAAGCTCAGGATATCAATTAAGCCATTTTGTAGAGCTCTTTGCTCTAAAACTTTTCACAAACAGCCTATGTCACGAGAGAAAGACAGACAGACGAAAATGGGAGAGAGATGGAGGAAGTAAGAAACAAACAAACAGACAAACACGCACACAGAGATCTATCTATCTATCTATCTATCTATCTATCTATCTATCTATCTATCCATCTATGTGTATGTGTGTATAACATACACACGCATATATAGATATACACATGTGTGTATCGAGAGAACACTGAAATGTTTAATGTCAATAGCTGAAAAGCTCTGGTGACATATTGTATTGTATTGTATATTGTATTGTATTGTATTTCTCTTTTTGTCACAACAGATTTCTCTGTGTGAAATTCGGGCTGCTTTCCCCAGGGAGAGCGCATCGGTACACTACAGCGCCACCCATTTTTTTTGTATTTTTTCCCATGTGCAGTTTTATTTGTTTTTCCTATCGAAGTGGATCTTTCTA
>NC_134880.1:47958036-47968036 GCF_041734735.1 Babylonia areolata | reverse complement strand
AACAAGAAAACAAAAATTAATGCTAAGAACCCGACGCACCAGATGTCTGCATGTCACCATGACTGGCTTGTTTTGCCATGTCCGTAGTTAGCTAGATTCACGCCACGTTTTCATCCATATTAGAAACATGAACTGCAACGGGATTCCTTTGAGCAGGAACACGAGACGTCCATTTTGAATTCTAGCCTCCACGTTGTCGTGCACAAGAACAGGAAATGATATTCAGTTTCTTGTCACAAAACAGACAATTAGCATTCCATTGTGCTTCTTCTTCTTTATCATGTCTCCGCACTTCAGCTCTTTCGAGTCTGGCCTTAAAACCCACCTCTTCACAAGATGGCCTCCCTCCCCTACCTCTTCCTTGTCTTCAGTTTCTTCAGTTTTAGAGTTAGGCATGCGTGTGAATGATTGGTGTGAAAGCGCTTAGATTTGCTTCTGCACAAGATTCAGCGCTATATAAATACTATCATCATCATTATCATTCTAGAAAGCAGTGCCCAAGATTCCTCCACCTATTCAATCTGGGTGAAACTATGAAATTTTCTATTCATTCATTTATCTAAAAATAATTCTTTGCTTAGTATTTTGTTTATTTATGGAAGAAATCAAAAGGATTCTGCAAATATATTCAGACGGCGTGGGCAGACAGAAATTGTACTAAAAAAGTTTTCAACCCAGCCCCAACAGATATGACACATGCAGTTTGAGAAGCTTAGAACCAGGGAATGCCTGCACTGTGAAACATCTTCACCGTGCTAAATTTGCTTATCGTTGATAATTTTTCTAAGCCTACGGAAGAACGGAAGACTTCAGAACGTTCTCAACGCTGCTGAGAACTGAGAAGTGCAACACAGATCTCACACGAATGACATGCTTTGGAAAACAGTTACCTTGACACAAGCATATCGAAAGCGACACACTCTCAAACAGGAAGCATTCGAGCAGACAGGAAAGTGGGGTTTCAAGGTCAGACCAGCGCACTGGGTTTAACTAAGTGTTGTATTGTATTTGTATTTTTTCTCTTTTTTTTTTCACAACAGATTTCTCTGTGTGAAATTCGGGCTGCTTTTCCCAGCGAGAGCGCGTCGCTACATTGAGAGCACCACCCATTAAAAAATTATTTTCCTGCGTGCAGTTTTATTTGTTTTTCCTATCGAAGTGGATTTTTCTACGGAATTTTGCCAGAAATAACCCTTTTGTTGCCGTGTGTTCTTTTACGTACGCTGAGTGCATGCTGCACACGGGACCTCGGTTTATCGTCTCATCCGAATGACTAGCGTCCAGACCACCACTCAAGGTCTAGTGGAGGGGGAGAAAATATCGGCGGCTGAGGTCAGGTGTCTATTGATTTATTCCATGGGGCACACTTTGACAGATGGGGCGCGACGTATTTGGATTGATCCGGATAGCTGTGATGCCGTATGGAAAAAAACAACAAAAAACAAAACAAAAAAAAACAAAAAAACAACAACAAACAAACAAAAAACAACAACAACACAACAACTAAGAACTGGAAACTGAAACTTATATCTATCTGCCTGTTTGCCTCTTCTGATTTTTCTTTCGGACTGTTTCTGAGTGTCTGTGTGATCTGTATCGGTATCCGTTGGCCCTATCTCTTTTGTCTGTCAGTATGTGTCTCTGTCAGCCTGTCTGTTTCACGCCTGTCTGTTTGTCTGTTTCTCTGTTTTCCTGTTTGTCTCTCAGTTTGTCCGTCTGATTGTCTCTGTCTCTCTCTCCCCGACTCCCCCTTCCCTCCACCCGTCTCTCTTTTCGCCCCCCCCTCCCCTCCCCTCGCCCAACTCTCTCATTCACTCCCAGTTTCACTCCCTCGCCCCACCCCAGTCTGTCTGTCAGTCTCAGTGTCTCTCTGTCTGTCTGTCTGTCGTTCTTCATCTCTCTCTCTCTCTCTGTCTCTCTCTCTCTCTCTCTCTCTCTCTCTCTCTCTCTGTATCTCTGTGTGTATCAGGATGCTCAGCAGCGTCGCTCCGCTGAGCGAAAATGGCGAAAGTTTGGTCTGGAAATTTTCAAGCAGATATATGCTCACTTACGCAATGTTGTAAACCAAATGATCCGTGATGCGAAATAGAAATACGTGTGCGACAGAATTACTGACGCTGATTCATCCAGAGTTCTGTTTCGCTTGGCCAATCAGATGATGGGGAAGGATGTCCGAACTGTTCTGCCTAGCAATATACCTTCTGAAAATCTAGCTGATAAACTGATTGATTATTTCACTACTAAAATAGAGATGATTAGAAGTAGCTTCGATTCTCCTACTGCTTTTGGCGAATCTGGTACTTTTAATGGAACACAGTTCACTACATTCCAGACAGTTACCGAGGAACAGGTCAAAGTTATCATCCTCAAGATGCCAAAGAAATCATGCAGTCTTGATCCTATCCCACATTCTATATTTTACCAATGTTTAGAAGACTTACTACCTGTTATAACCAATATCATGAATATATCCTTGACCTCAGGTGTTGTCCCACAGTCCTTTAAGCATGCCTTGGTGTGTCCCCTTTTGAAGAAAGCTAATCTTGATCCCGAAAACCTGGAAAACTATAGATTAGTATCAAACCTCCCATTTCTGTCTAAAGTTTTAGAACGTATTGTGCTTGGCCAGCTCATGAAACACCTTGAGATCCACAGTCTCCTTGAGCCATTTCAGTCAGCGTACAGAAAGGGACAGCACGGAAATGGCCTTATTACGTGTGGTCAGTGACCTGTTGCTAGCATCTGATGCAGGCAAGGTATCCATTCTCTCACTGCTGGACCTTTCTGTAGCATTTGACACGATAGACCATGACATTATGGTCAGAAAGTTGTGTGCTGTGTTCGGACTCAATGGTACTGTTCTGAAATTGTTTCATTCCTACTTATCAGGTCGCACACACTCTGTCCTAGTAAATGGAAACCAGTCTGTTCCGTCTGTGCTCAGATATGGGGTACCACAAGGTTCCGTCCTGGGATCTGTACTCTTTACAATGTACACACAACGTCTAAGTTTGATCATCCAACAGTCTGTACCTCACTATCATCTGTTTGCTGACGATTCTCAACTGATGATTCTACTATTTCTCTGAAATTCCATGCTTAGCTTCTAAATTTAAAACTGGTATAGAAAATGTAGCAAAGTGGATGAAACAAAACAAACTAAAAATGAATGATGACAAAGCAGAACTCATGTTGACTGGTAATAAAAAATAAGCTCAAGCAGATAAATACAACGTCTATCATTTGTTCTGGCATAGAAATTTCTTTTTCTAGTTCTGGGAGTGGGTAGATGGATGGTGGTGGTGTGGTTCGAAAGGGAGAATGACCCGATTTTTACCCCTTTTACCTTTTCTATCCAAAATTTTATTTTACAATTTTTACAAAATCTGTGACATGCAGATTACAACTATGTTCCTTTATACATGTATGTATTTTCAGTGAAAATTGCTGTCATCTCAGCCGTTTAATCATGTGTGTGTCTGTGCGTGGGTGTTAGTGTGAGTGTTGGGGTGTAACAGTTGTAGTATTGATAGTATGTTACTTTGTGAGTTTTATGGATTGTGTTTTTTTTTTTTTTAATAATATTAATGATTCTGTTTTTATGTTTCTACTACTTTTTATATGCTTTCTTGTTTCACTTTAGGTACTGGATTGTAAAGCGCTTAGAGCTTGCTTATGCTTGTATTATAGCGATATATAAAAATAAAATATTATTATTATCATATTATTATTATTATTATTTATTTCTCTCGTTATTTCTTTTAACAGGAATTCGCAGATTGGATCGTTGTCGCCAGAGCAGAATAATCTGGGAACAGAAGGGGATCTTGGAGAAGGCAGTGAGTGAAGGTAGGGGAAAGGGGTGTGGAGAGTTCAAGGAAAGGTGGATGTGAGGGTAGGGGAATGGGGGGAGTGAGGTGCACGGAGGGGGTGGGAAGAAGACTTCACTTCAAGACGAACAAGCACAGAAACGTCATACATTACACATTTCTGAGCCAATTCACGAGGAAGATCCCTCAATGCACAGGCCTAACGAAGTTCCACGATCCAGGACAAATAACATCAGTATTTCTCCAAAATAGCGCGAGCCCGAATTTCTATGTGGGGAAATAATTGAATTGCAAAGTTGTCATTGCTTCAGGCATTGAAAGAAGATAGCGTCTTTTTTCTCTTTAAGGGATATGTATTTCCCCCCCACAAAAATAGCACTGTATTTATAGAATCAATATTCTATGTTTGATTTTCTTTCATATTGTCATATTTCACTTTTATTTGGTTTATTTTATTTCATTTTATCTTATTTTGTTGCGATTTTGTGTTTCTATAGAAAATGTATTCAGCTAGAAACTACTTTTGTGGAGCAGCCGTTTAAAGTTGAAAGTTTTTCATTGTAAAAAAGGTACGTTTCTGACGGCACAAACAAAAACGCAGTAAAGCGGAAATAGATCCCCCCCACCTCTCCCCCCCTCCCCCCCCATCAGAGTTTTACAATGAGAAAACAACGATCCTGTTTTAACTCACTCAGTACGGCCAGTCCTCTCTTCTCCTCTACACAGACCCCTCGGATGTCCAGTGGGTGTCTGAATGACCCAACCTTTAGCTTCCGTCGTCAGAACTGTGGTGTTCTTTGTCAACATTCACCTCTTCAGTATAAGAGCGTTCCGCTTGCAATATTCTGATGATGTTAATTGGGATGAAACGCTGTTAACGTCGTCTCTTTCGTCGTTCGTATGGAGAGAGTTAAACCATTCACGAAGAAAAAGTATTACAAAAAAACACCAACACCACACTGCACTTACGTCCGTTATATGTTAGGAACCATTGGCCAATAGCTGTATATAGATCCATACATCTAGACATCTATCTATTCGTTATCGTGTCCATTGTCTTTTTTTTTTCCATTAGATATATTTATCGAATAAACCTTTTATGTTAATACGCAATCTTTCCCCACATACACTCCCACTCGCTCTCACAAACGCCCCCCTCCCCCCGTCCCCCCCCCCCCCCCCGCCCCCCCCCTCCAAAAAAACAAAACAAAAAAAAAACGGACAAAAAAAGAAAGGAAGAAAGAAACAAAGAAAGAAAAACAAACAAAATAACCCGACCCCAACACCAAGAAAAAAAAAGAAAGAAAAAAGAATCCCAACAAAAACACAATCTAGCATTCTTGTTTGTCAATCAAAGGAGTCTGACACAACATCAATTTCAAAATGACAAATTCGAAAAATAGAAAGAAATATGATGCTGATATAAAATCAGAGAAAGGGCGAGCCTTGACACTCCCAGAATCCTTCCTTGATGATGATGGTGATGATGACGATGGTGATAATGATGATGATGATGACGATGATGATGATGACAATGATGATGATAATGATGATGATGATAATCATGACGGTGGCGATGATGATGATGATGATGATGATGATGATAATGACGACGATGAAGATGATGACGATGATGATGATAATGATTATGACGACGACGACGATGATGATGATAATGATATTTCTTCCTTTCGATCCTTTAGTGGTCACGGGGAAAGGGAAGCCACCAGAGTAAATACGCACGCAGAAGATCAAATACGCACGTTAAAGATCCTGTTATCCATGTCAACGTTCGGTGTTTTACGGGTATAAAAACACCCAGCATGCACCTCCCCGAAAACGGAGGATGGATGCCTACATGGCAGGGTAAACAAGCAAAACGGTCATTCACGTAAAATGTTACGCATATATGAGTGTGCATGTGTATGTGGCTGAAACCTGATTGAATGACACTGGAAACGAATGATGAGCGCCCAGTGGCAGCCGTCAGTTGGCTCTGCCCAGGTAGTCAGTCTGTCGTTCAAATGACTCCGTGTTTGTGAAGCGCTTAGAGCTTGGTCTCTAACGGAGGATAGGCATCATCATCATCATCATCTTCCTCTTTCCTCCTTCCCCCTTCTTCCTCTTCTACTTCTTGTTATGTTATTATTCTTATTCTTGTTACTTGGGTCAGTTAGATTTAAAGGAGGTGTCATAGTGTGAGGACAGATCCATATACGCTACACCGTGATCTACAGACGCATTTTCCCATTGCCTGACCAGATGATTACAGAGCACAATTTGGTGGAGGAGGACAACAAATAAATGCAAACAATTAATTTTGTTGGTAAAACAAATTCATATCTATCTGTGTTGCTCTGTACCTAAGTCTCTACCTGTCTCTCTATGTATGAATGTATGTATATATTTATCTGTATATCTATCCCTTCGTGTGTGTGTGTGTGTGTGTGTGTGTGTGTGTGTGTGTGTGTGTTTGTGTGTGTGTGTGTGTGTGTGTGTGTGTGTGTGTGTGTGTGTGTGTGTGTGTGTGTGTGTGTGTGAAGAAGCGACCTCCATAGCTTTTGAAAAGAAGAACCTCTGGTCGTCAAATGGTCTGTTCAATACAGATAGAGGGAACGGGAAATTCAAACACACTAACAAGCTTATCATTGACAAAATAGGATCAACAAAAGCCTCTGCAGCAAAGAAAGAAGGTTACCGACATTCCAATGCCCTCCACAGGCTGCTAATGAACCTGAAGGACGTGTTGTAAAACAACAAACAAACAAATAACAACAACATAAAATCAACTAGCACAAACAAATACATACAACAAAGAAATAATCAGCTGGTAATTATTCTGTAAGCTTTGGCGATCTACCTGTGAATATAGATGCCAAAACAAGACGAAATGAAGTCATTCGCACATTTCGTTTTTAGCTGAAAGATTCAAATGGATTTAAGAGAGATAAAAGAAAGTGTGAGCAAATAGGACGTCCAATTACTGAAGAACACGCAAATCCGAGCATTGTCAGGTTGAGAAGCATTCTTGGTATTCAGATTGGGAAGCATTGTTCGTGTTCTTCTTCTTCTTCTTCTTCTCCATCCTTAGAATTCCTGTGAATAGTCATTGTGGTGCCGCACCAGATTCCTCGATGTCTATCAGTAGCTTTTCAAAGTTCGGGTCTCTGCAAGAGTTTTCCTCTCCATTCTGCACTGGTTTTGTCAGTCCATAGCTTTTCATCTGTCCGTCACTCCCGTCTCCCTCCCTCAACAGTTCCTTTTTGTATGGCTGTTTTAGCAAGGCTATCGGGTCTTGTCATGTGGCCATGTCAAAGTTGTCTCCATATGGTTAGCGCTTAGAGTTTGGTCACCGACCGAGGATAGGCGCTATATAAGTATCCATATCAATCAATCAATATGGTGCAAATGTGTTGCTTGATGGTTTCGCACATTTGTTTATTGGTGATATGATTAGCGCATCTGGTGTTTAGTAATTTGCTACAATACAATACCTAATTTCCATTGGCTTGGATTCTTCTTTACAAATCCGCTATGAGGGTACATGCCTCTCATACTTACATGAAGATGGAATTCATCAGTGCACACAGGAGTGTGGTCTTCAGTTTCATGGAGATGTTTCAGTCCTTCCATCTACGCTCCAGTGTGTACAGTTCTGATAATGTGTTTGCTACCTTTGGGAGAATTTGAGGTTTAGATTTTTCATTGCTGATGATGGATCCCACATGGTTTTGTTCTTGTTCAGCCAGATCTGAACAGAACGAGAAGACGGCTCACTGCCACTTCTTGGACATGATGACTACCTGTGTTTGTTGTGGTCCATGTGTTGGACATGATGACCAGTCTGTGTTTGTTGTGGTCCATGTGTTGGACATGATGACCACCCTGTGTTTGTTGTGGTCCATGTGTTGGACATGAGGACCAGTCTGTGTTTGTTGTGGTCCATGTGTTGGACATGAGGACCAGTCTGTGTTTGTTGTGGTCCATGTGTTGGACATGATGACCACTTTGTTGTGGTCCATGTGTTGGACATGATGACCACTTTGTTGTGGTCCATGTGTTGGACATGATGACCACCCTGTGGTTGTTGTGGTCCATGTGTTGGACATGATGACCACCCTGTGTTTGTTGTGGTCCATGTGTTGGACATGATGACCACCCTGTGTTTGTTGTGGTCCATGTGTTGGACATGATGACCACCCTGTGTTTGTTGTGGTCCATGTGTTGGACATGATGACCACATTGTGTTTGTTGTGGTCCATGTGTTGGACATAACTACCCGTGTTTGGTATGGTTCATGTGTTGGACATGATGACCACCCTGTGTTTGTTGTGGTCCATGTGCTGGACACGATGACCACCCTGTGTTTGTTGTGGTCCATGTGTTGGACATGATGACCAGTTTGTGTTTGTTGTGGTCCATGTGTTAGACATGATGACCACCCTGTGTTTGTTGCGGTCCATGTGTTGGACATGATGACCAGTCTGTGTTTGTTGTGGTCCATGTGTTGGACATGATGACCACCCTGTGTTTGTTGTGGTCCATGTGTTGGACATGATGACCACCCTGTGTTTGTTGTGGTCCATGTGTTGGACATGATGACCACCCTGTGTTTGTTGTGGTCCATGTGTTGGACATGATGACTACCCTGTGTTTGTTGTGGTCCATGTGTTGGACATGATGACCAATCTGTGTTTGTTGTGGTCCATGTGTTGGACATGAGGACCACCCTGTGTTTGTTGTGGTCCATGTGTTGGACATGATGACCAGTCTGTGTTTGTTCTGGTCCATGTGTTGGACATGATGACCACTTTGTTGTGGTCCATGTGTTGGACATGATGATCACCCTGTGTTTGTTGTGGTCCATGTGTTGGACATGATGACCAGTCTGTGTTTGTTCTGGTCCATGTGTTGGACATGATGACCACTTTGTTGTGGTCCATGTGTTGGACATGATGACCACCCTGTGTTTGTTGTGCTCCATGTGTTGGACATGATGACCACATTGTGTTTGTTGTGGTCCATGTGTTGGACATGATGATCATCCTGTGTTTGTTGTGGTCCATGTGTTGGACATGATGATCATCCTGTGTTTGTTGTGGTCCATGTGTTGGACATGATGACCACACTGTGTTTGTTGTGGTCCATGTGATGGACATGATGACCACTTTGTTGTGGTCCATGTGTTGGACATGATGACCACCCTGTGTTTGTTGTGGTCCATGTGTTGGACATGATGACCACCCTGTGTTTGTTGTGGTCCATGTGTTGGACATGATGACCACCCTGTGTTTGTTGTGGTCCATGTGTTGGACATGATGACTACCCTGTGTTTGTTGTGGTCCATGTGTTGGACATGATGACCAGTTTGTGTTTGTTGTGGTCCATGTGTTAGACATGATGACCACCCTGTGTTTGTTGTGGTCCATGTGTTGGACACGATGACCACCCTGTGTTTGTTGTGGTCCATGTGTTGGACATGATGACTACCCTGTGTTTGTTGTGGTCCATGTGTTGGACATGATGACCACCCTGTGTTTGTTGTGGTCCATGTGTTGGACATGATGACCACCCTGTGTTTGTTGTGGTCCATGTGTTGGACATGATGACCACCCTGTGTTTGTTGCGGTCCATGTGTTGGACATGATGACCAGTCTGTGTTTGTTGCGGTCCATGTGTTGGACATGATGACCACCCTGTGTTTGTTGTGGTCCATGTGTTGGACATGATGACCACCCTGTGTTTGTTGTGGTCCATGTGTTGGACATGAGGACCAGTCTGTGTTTGTTGTGGTCCATGTGTTGGACATGATGACCGCACTGTGTTTGTTGTGGTCCATGTGTTGGACATGATGACCACTTTGTTGTGGTCCATGTGTTGGACATGATGACCACTTTGTTGTGGTCCATGTGTTGGACATGATGACCACTTTGTTGTGGTCCATGTGTTGGACATGATGACCAGTCTGTGTCAGTGTTGTGGTCCATGTGCTCCACTCCTCCCATGGTCCTGCTTCCAGGCAGAAAAAGGCTGGGGGATCTGATGCATTCCCTTCCTCTTCTTGACCACCTTCAGACCGTCAGGATGGAGTTTGTTAACCTTCGATTTCTTGCAGTCTGACGATTTCCCTCAAAGTGAGAGAAATCGTGGGATTGCGAGAAGGTGTGATT